>NC_049983.1:23774657-23921851 GCF_000003815.2 Branchiostoma floridae | reverse complement strand
TTGGCAGGATTACCATTGATTTTTGTTGCCACTACCTGCAAAGGAAGTTACTATATACATGTATGTGTACTATGTGTGTTTCCCCACGTATTACATGTTTATGTGACATTGAAGTTGGAGATGATAACTATTTTATACGTCTAGCTTAAACTGTGCCCATTGTTTCCATTGAAAACAAATTACAGTGAAATAAAAATTTCTCATTGCAAAAAATCTGTGGGAAATTTTGTCATTCCTAGACTTTTTAAACATCAATCTTCACAAAAAAGCATTACATTTACGAAAGGGCAAAATGTACTCACTGTTGGAGACTCGACCTTCCTAAAAAGAATAAAAACAATCATATATTATGTTATTTGCCAATGGGCAACATAGCAATTCCACAACAATGGCTGCCGTGGGTACAATTTTATCAAAATGATCTTTATAATGAAGTGTTTGGTATCAACCAAAGCAGACAGCTTACGGTTACCGTAAGCTGTCTGCTTTGGTTTTGAACCGTTACGTTTTTGTCTCAAAATACAATCTGTTTAGTACTGGTGATATCATCTCTTAGAAGCTCTTACCTCCCGGAACTTGAACTCACATACGGTCCGAGGGGGTCGCTCATGAGTACTCTTGATGATCACATCACCCTTGAGATGTCTTCCATTTGGCCTCTCCAGGAACATTTGAACGTTCTGTCCGTCTTCTTCACAACAGAGCTGGGCACGAAGCTCTATTTTCTTGGATTCTTTCTGGCCATTCTGGACACTGACAGCAACTTCAATATCATTCCTATGATAAAGATCGAACATGGCTTTGTTGCTTCCGCACACCTCGAACCCAGGGCGGTACTCTTCTTTCTCAACACCCTTATCTCTACAGACGACATGGAAATCTACGTCCTCTTCGTGTGACTTGATGTACGCTGAAAACCTACAATCTAAAGTTCTTGACGACAGCACGGATGTCATCAGCTTTCCCACATCGACAAGCGTGGTCCACACCACACATAGGGGACAGAAGGTATGCATAGATATGGACAGTTTGTCCGAATGTATCTGGTGTGTAGTTGAAGCTGTGATATCTGCCCAGCCTTCTCCATCAAAATGCTTCAGCAGAACACACTCCATGCCTTCAGAACCAGGAGGCCGCCACGTCTGTAGCTCCATGGGTCCATCAGGCTGTGCACCGTGTAGGTTGACGTCGACAGCCGGGGAGAACAGCACATGATCCAGTAGCTCACGTGGGTAGGCGTCCTCACCGAGGGACCAGGGGTAGTCGGAGAGCCAGCTGAAGCCTTCTTCACCCCTTAAGATGCCAGGTATGTCTGCGATGGAGATGCTGACAGCTGTTTCTTGCTGAAGGATCTCTGGCGGTACAACAAGCTTGGCAAAACTGGAAATCTCCATCTCCCCACCCGTTGGTCCCACAAAAGCCTTTGTGGTCTTAACGTAATGTAACTCCTTGGGTATTCCTAAAGAATCAAATCAAAAGTACTAAGATTAGATGCATGCAAAAAGCAAACTTTGATTTTTTATGTAAACCACCTGGGTGTCTTCCCAACATATGCACAGAACACATTTTTTAAAAGTAGAGACGACTTGTGCAAAACAAGACTAAACATTAGTGGCTTCGACGGATGACAGAATTTGAAGCGAAATTGTCAGGACGTAACAACATGCTTCATCTCAATTTAACTACTTGAGCTTGAAATGATACCGAATACGTTGGTCTTTCTCATGAATTTAGTTAACATGGGGGGAAAAATGACAATCAAGGAGGCCAACGTCAGAGTGGCAACCAATTGTAGTCTTGGCACTCTTGTTAGTTCATACACAGCTGGGTTTGTTACCTGAATAACACATTGTAGTGGCCTGTGACTACTTGCAAGAATTTGATCGGTAAATTTGACACCAACCTGGAATGTCTCGCACAACAGCTGGAAGGCTGATCCCAGCTGCCATCATGTCCTTCTCCAGCTGCAGCAATCCAAGGTCACCTGAAAATTTCAAATGGTAAGATAGTCCTTGAATATGTTATGTTACAGAATGTTTTCAAAATTAATACATGTATGTAAAATCATTCTTTATTCAGAAAATAAAAGAAAGTGACATTTAGCCCAGGTCATGTTGGTCTTTACAGACCAAACATGCAGGGAGACATAGGCAAATTGATATATGACATTACAACAGAAATATCACACATTCTAGTTCATTTTAGTATCGTCTTAAAATCATTCTATTGCACAGTCCCAGTGTGGCTCATGTCGAGCTTTCCATATAGCGTAGGAGGACAATAATGACATTCGGCTAATGTCCCTGAAGAGCTTCTTTGGTGCTTTTGCCTTAACAGACCTGAACAGTGTTCTGATTCTATCCTTGTTGTCTGGGGTGATGAGTCCCCTTGACCCTACCTCAAAACATGTAAGAGTGACTGAAATGCCTGCATTTCTCAAGTCTGACACAAGGGGAGTGTATTTGTTGACCTTACGCTCATGGCTGGTATAATCAGAGAAACAACTACAGCTTTGTGCAATGTAATACAGACTCACAAGAATCATTCACTTAGCAAAAATGAGACACAACATGCTATCAAGTCTACAGTGCTTGTTTATGGTGAATATCTGTCACATGGTATTGTAAATTAGCTAATGAAAATAAGTTAAGAATCCACGTTATCATATCACGTGACAAATGAAACTTAATATAATAATGGATGTGGGAAGGCTGCTTACCAGTTGAGCTGTACCCACTCGTCACCATCGTCCTCAACATGTCATGTGGACCAGGTGTCTCTGTCCCTGCGGTTTGCTTTTGCCCAGTACGTGCTGACCACACCTGCATCAGTAACCTTACATCCGTCTCGTCCAGCAGGATGAATATGCTTCCTAACATCTGCTGACGATCTATGAGGGTCACAAATGATATGTTTGGCACTTATACCCCTTTAATGATTTATGCTTTCGGTCATTTTACAAAAATTAAGTGAACGATCAGTAAATAGTTCCATCAGAACTAGTCTAGTTCATATCGCACCAATAGTATTTGTTTCATTTGTACTGATGAAGGTGACAGATAGTCGCTGAAACGTTTATGGAAGAATTAAAAGAAGGTTGTGATACGAAGAAGACTTTGATTAGTGAACGATTTTTGGTTCTCACAATCTACGACTGTCACAGATATATTCAACCTCCAGATTGAACAACACAGTGACTGTATTTTGTAAGAACGACGAAGCTTTGCACGTTCACCTGGAATTTTGTGAGGCAAGGATTCTTCTGTTAGTGTTGCAGTTGCTCAGAGCGATTTTCGATGATTATAGTCTCAGTACCATTAACTTACCCTTTTCATCGTCTGTCATGATCTGAAAGATATACCAAAAAAAATCTGTCAATGGTGAACAAAATACTTCACCAAATATCAAAAGTATGGTAGGAATCTCCAAATAAAGTATAACCAAGAAGCTTTCATTGCTCCTTTGTATAACTACCTTGTTCACGATTTTGCACAGCCTCTCTCGTAACACTGCCCTGCCTTCCATCTCTATCTCCTCACGTTCCAGGCTGCCCAGCACAGGAGCCCGCTGCTGGAGCACACGGACCATCTGGTCTCTGGAACCTCGTGGGTACAGCAGGATGGGCAGCAGGAGCTTCTTGTTCCGAACTGGGAACTCGTAGTCAAGGTTAGACCAGTGCCTGTGATGTAGGGTCTGAGGGCTGATGATCAACGCAACCATCCTGTTGTTTGTGTTGAGCAGAAGTTCCACTGTTTTCTCTGTGATGGAGGCAGTAGGCTTGATGTTCTCTGTGTGACAGGACACTCCGGATTCAGAAACGGCTGTCTGGAGAGGCGAGATGAACTCCTCCTTGTAGTCGTTTGTGTGGAGAATGATAAGCTCCTTTCCTGAAATGAATAGAGTCAATTTTACGACAAAGTCTGTAATCAAAACATCAAACCAGGTTACAGTATGGGTTTTATCGGTGTCCATTCTACTCTTTTAAAGCCTGTGTAAAGTCTAAAGAAGCTAAAATAGGTTGTGACAAAATGAAGCATTTGCAGGAAAATATTGTCTCCGATTTTTACAGTAGCACCTGCAGAAAAATAGTGTCCATGATCAATAATAACGCACCTCGTTCCTCCCTCAAGAAGCAATCCGCAAACTCTGGACAGCACATCTCCACCGCAGCTCCAAGTAGGCAACGATTTTCTACTAGTCTCACCAGGTTGTTGACCCTTTCTTTGGGCGTCAGCTGGCTTCTAGTATTGTCACACTGGTCCAGTGACAACCCTCTCCCCAGCTCCATCGTGTCCAACACTGGGCCAATCGTTCGCATGTTGCTGGGGTCTCCCTTTGGCTGAAGTATCACTGGGCCATCCCCTCCTGAGTTTTCTGTACAATTTAGATTTCAGAAACTTGAGAAAGCATTGTGAGTTGAAAGAGTAACACCATATAGGAACGAATGCATCTGCATCTGCATAAGTTACCCCCAAATGACCCTGCGAGGGGCAAAAGTAGGGGGGGGGGGAGCTGAGGCTCCCGGGTTAGGGATGCCTTACACACATGGATCTATATCTGAAGTCATCACCCTCTCCCACACAAAATTGATGAGGTACGGACACTCACTGTCAGCAAGAAACAGCACAAGATAGACTGGGACAATGTTATTGGTACTGGACCTGGATCCCGACTGGTTTACGAGGGATGTGAGGAGGCCATCCACATCCGCCAACAACAGAGCACCTTAAACAGGGACAGGGTGAGCCATTATCTCAGGCCTGTTTATGACTGTGTCTTGTCAAGTGACAGTGCCTATCAACTGTCACGTGACAAGGAAACTCCGAGATGAGATCTACCGGGTTGATAAACGGACAGAGTGCCTCTCGAAAGCATCCCAAGCTATGAACTTGAGTTGTGTGTTACTGTATGCTGTATGTTGTATAAGTTTCTGTGAAAAGAATGCCTAACCGTCATATAGATACAAAAAAATAATGTGCATAATATTGAGGTCTGCATGGTACCTCTTAGAAATCTGGGGTGAAGATATATTCTAACAAATAACAAGAAAAATTGTTACTTATGTTATCTGAATAAAAAGCATTGTTTTCAGACTGAAATTATGTGTATGTGGCTTTGAATGGCAATATTTACTGGTTTGTGATAGCAAAACCTGTATTATTTTTTCTCTGGACTTAGCTTCTTAGCAATTGGGGTAAGATATATAGGTGTGGCATTTGCCAGCGAAGCTTGACTGCATGGTATTAAGTCAAAGAGCAGCTACATTGTATACATATTGACCAATTCATATTACAAGCCTTAGGTCAGCATTATGCAGAATTTTCACCATGGCCTATTTGATTGTCATAAGCTGAAAAAGCAAAATATACCTTCTAAAAAAACTATGTCTTGTACAATTATGTAACCTGATAATGAATTACCTGATCGATGAGCTTGCGAAATATCTGCCATCCAAATGTCGCGAAACGCAGATGGCACTCTGAAAAGGTCAGTACATGAAATCAGTTATTCTCCATTGAATACAAGTTCCTGAGATGAGGTATCCTGCTGAAATTGGTTGTTTCCACTTCTAATCAGCAATATGCAACTGATTTACTACCTGGGTCAATTTTTCTCTGCTGCAAGTATATATGACCTCAAAGATGAAGCTAAGCTAAGCTACATGACATGAATCTACACAATAGTTCAAATGGCCTTTCAGTACCTTCATTCAAATAGAATCGATATCATAGCCTACCCTGAATCCTGTTCCACTGGCCCATCACCTGTTGGCAATGCCCAGAACACAGGTTCACATTTGCCCTTTTGTTTGATACGGCAGAAGAGCTTGTACTGGATACACTGGATCCACTTCTCTTTGATCTCAAACAGGGCACTACTGAGGAACTTCCTGACACGCAGGCCTTCTGTAAAGACTTTTGAGGACGACAGAAGCTCCACCTTCAAGTAGTGGTTGACCTTGGTGATGACAAATGTTTCCTGCTCTTTATCCGTAGGGAAGCGAGCACACCCGGCAAACACACAGGACTCTTTCAGTCCGAACCTGCGTACACACAAGGCTTGAAGACGGCAGAACATGCCGCTGGGTAGAAACTTCTCACTGAACACAAAGTAGAGCGCCTGTGGACAGACATGCATGTTGCGAGGATGTAACTTGGCGTTGTCCCTCTTACAGCTGAGGAGTGCAGGCACAAAATAGATTTCTTTCTGCTGGGCTTCCTTTCTGGCATCACCTACAGGTGTGGCATTGCAAATGAGATAGAACTTCTCCATAAGCACCTTCAAGAAGGACTTATGTGGGAGCAGAAATGGTTTTTCCAGTTGTTGATCCTTCTTTTCCCAGATTCTTGTCAGCAGCTTGTCACTTAGGACTCCTTCTTGTTCCAGCTGCTCCCACATCTTTCTCATGTCTGGATCCATGTCTCTGTCTAGTTGGTACTCACGAACTGTGATGATGGTCTTAAAGGCATCAATCATCACCTGTGGCTGGAGGGTGACGTCATCACTGAGACTGGGCTCGTCAAAGAAGATGATGTCACCACGATCATGGAAGAAGGTGAGAACCATGGTGAGGGTGTGCCTGTCTGTGATGTTGATGTCAGGATCTCGGGCAAGTTCCACTACTTCTTGGAATGTGCAAAACGGATCCCCCTCTTTCCTCTTTGTCTTCAGTCTGGAGTTGAGATGAAGCCATGAGATGGGGATTTCCTCGCCCATGTGCGGCAGGTCTCTTGCCACCTGCCGTATGTAGTCACGAATCTTGTCAACTGCTGCGTCCTCAGTTGTGTTGTCTACTTCAAATATTTCTGGCATGACCAGCTTGCCTGCCGCCTTCCCTTCAATGTGGCTTCGAACCTCTTCTTTATACTTCTTAATGTATTCCTGTAGAGCGCCAAGAAAGTTGCAATTCGCAATTACAACTTACAGTAATTCTTAACAAGTCATGTTCATGATGCCGCAGATTAAATAGTCAATACCTTTAGAACGCACAATTCAATTTACATAAAACCATGGAGCAACAAAAAGGCTGCACAATATACCATATACTACCGACCAAATGAGAAACGTTACGGCAATTGGACTTTTACTTTCTGGGAAACAAAAACAACCACACCTTAGAGACCATGTCTTTGTGTGTGAGGACAATGATGACGGGAGGCCGTTCTCTGTTGTGTTGAGTGTGAGAGTGAACTGAGTTGAGCCAGTGGTCCAAGTAGTCTGTAGAAAAAAACACTTAGTAACTACTAATTGTCTAATCATGACTAATAACAAATACAAGGATGCGCTCTTTCAGAATCATTTCCATAAAAATGTTTAGTACACTTTAATAATAATCATGAACCATTGAAAGGATTGCATAAAAACGACTTCCTCGTCTTATCAGTGAGTAGCATTATTCAATAAGATGTGTGCAGAATCTATGTCAAGATCATGTATTTAGAACGTACCCCCTCCCGTTCTCAGGTTGTCCACAGATGCCATGTAGTCCTGATCTGGCACAGGGTCCGACAGTTTCTGCAGCAGAGACATGACAAGGATGTAGACACCCCGGGGGGTGATGAAGCAGTGGTGGGTCCCGTAGTAGGTAGCCTGCCCGCCGAAATCCCAGAAGGACAGACGTGGATTCGTGGCAGTGCCAAGCTCATCTTGAGTAATACCCGCCTTCAGCATTCTCTTCGCAGATTCAAGTAGGTTGTCTGGGATGACAATTTGCTTCAGTTTCCCTGACGTGCCTTTCGACAGGCTGTCTTCAATGTTAGTCTGCTGCTTGCTTGGTAAGTCTAGTAGAGGTCGTTCCTGGTGCTCCTTGCTCAGTATACCAGGTTGAGATTGTTCCTGATGCTCCGTGCTTGGTAAGTCTGGCAGAGTTTGTTGACCCTTTTCCTGCCCTGTAGAGATTGCAGCAGTGTGAATGTGCATGAAGTAACATGATAATGAAAGGCAGAATGGAACAGCACCATGATAAAAATCGTTGCAAATTTTGCAAATAAATCATAAAAATGGCTTGTAGAGTGGTTAAGTCTGTACCCAATTTTTACTAATAAACGTTCATTCGGTGCGTTTAAAAACCATCCGTGATACACCTCGGGGCAGGTAATTCATTACCCTTATAATTATTAATAATTACTGAAGGTAACGCTTTCACTTCTAGATGGAAAGCCAGCAGCAAGTCGATTTTAAAGTATCACCTGTTGAAGTCTCTGTCTGGAGCAATGGTCCCGCTAACTCGTCTATCTCCTCTGCAGAGACAAAGGTGGTGCAGTATAATGGATGATTTAAATATGTTTTATGTAAACAATGGAGGATATACATGTAACAAGATACAGAAGGAAGAATCCAAAAAAGACATCAAAGTCACCATACCTGGTGACTTCTTCCATGTCTTGGTTTGAACATCTGAAATGATGTGGATTCCATCCGTGATGGGTTCCTCCTCATCCTTCCTGACTGTTTCTCCCATCAGCCTCTTGATAAAGCAGCTCTTTCCTGACCTGAACTGCCCAACCACTGGAACCCGTGTGCTGTGCACAGGTAGTGACCCCTGCTGCCTGGCTTGGGAGTACAACTTTGCCATCTCTGGTCCCCGTAGCAGGACCTCTACAGGCACATCAGGGTGACCTGGACAAAATAAAGTGGAGCATTTTCCATAAGGCACTCTCCATCACTCGAAACATATCAAAGATGGTAAGAAAGTCACTATATATAACATCAAGTTTTGAAGTCCTTAGTATCTTATGTTTTCGTAACGGCGTGGAGCACACTTAACCCTTAAATAGCGGCCCGAGCCCATGTATACGTATTTGAATATAACTGAAGGGAGGGGTTCCTCCAAGAGAGTGACAACACCCTGCATGCCATTGCCACAAGTGATGACGCCCTGCATGCCATGCTATGCTACGAGTGATGACGCCCTGCCATTACCACCAGATCGAAACGACAATCGCAAAGTTTGTTGCCAACCACTATTTCAATTCAAGCAAAATATAATTTTACTGATTCAAATCACAGATATGTATTGCTCAGCAAGCCACACATATCACATGTTTCTGAGTGACTCTCCAATTATGTTACATATTTGAATTTATGTTTTTTTATGATATCTTATGACACAACTATGGACGGAATCATGGTGCCCCAACGACCCACACAGAGGTCAAGGGATAGGTGAGGTGAGTGAAATGACACAACTGCAATTCATCAAGGTCAACGTTACATGCAACGATTCCAACCTAAGGCTTGCCACTCTGAGTTCCCAGATGTGTCTCGTCTAAGTGCACGGTCACATAGGTCATGCGATCATTGTGCAATTGCTTAAACTTCGGGCATTCTGGAGGACACAAATGTACGTCTCCTGCAAAGTTCAACTGTCTTGGTACATAAAATGCTGTTTTGAAAATTTTTTTTTTTCACGCTATCTCATTATTTTTGCACTCTGCATAGGATGTCATCCATAAAATTTACTTGCAGTGGCCTTATGGGAAAAAATGAAAACCCTGTTGGCTGTGCTGGCCTACTCCACCCGTGTGCCAAATTTCATGTCATTTGGTTAAAATATGATGGAGACAAATCAATTTGAAGATTTGACAGGAGGAGAGGAGGAAGCATCTGATTCAGGAAAGATAATAATTTTTATTTCACTGCCAATATATAAAAAAAGAAACGAAAAGAAGAGATTTCTGTGCCTAAGCATTACATAACAACAGAATAACCTGGAATTTAGTAATTACATAACAACAGAATAACCTGGAATAGTAAAGGGGACTGCCTTGGACATAAAAATTATGCATGTACTATGTAGGACTTTAAATCCACTGAGGTAACACCAAGGATGAAAAAAATCAGTGGGTAAAACAAAGCATCTTCTTCAAGTGACCACCTCTTCAAGCAGGCCTCCTGGCCATTATGATCAAATAGCAATTGTTGTGTTAACCAGGCAAAGTAGAATGTGTTGAGCTTTTAATATAGGTTTGTTGAGCAGATAAACAGGTGCGTTGCTCATTGTACTCATTGGCCATGGTGCTTTTTAGTTGACGAAAGGCTTTACCTTGAAGTTCCTTCTTGAGGGCAGGTTTCCTTAGCCTGGTAGAAAGGCCATCTGCATCTTTCTTATAATGCTGGTGAAAGGAAGTGAGCATTGGAAGAAAAGTCACTGTGAAATTGGCATGTTAACCCCATATAGCTTTAGCTGCACATTGCAGGTAACATGGCATAGCAACAATACAGGAACACTTGATCAAATATACTGAAATAACCCAGGTCCTTTTAAATTCAATCTTATACTAGATGGATTTAACTTAAAATGTTTCATAATGAGAAGAGAGACATGCACATTGAATACTTAGTTGTAAGGAACACTGTGACAGTGAATGATCTTGTATGTACTAAGACTTGGTTCTTGATTTATACCATTTTATATATTGTTCGAAATTTTTGTTTCACAACATTCTATTTATTCTTCCGTAGACATTTCGGTGACTGTCTGTCACCTTCAGTACTAAATTAAACCTAATAACGTTATCAGTGCAATCCGTACTTAACCTATTGTATTGTGACATAATTACTTGACATGGAATGTTCTCAAACGTGATACGCTAATCATCCTTGCCACTTTGTGACTGAGTCCCAAACATGGCTAAGTTTACACCCCCCTTCGTCTCATTTGTAGGCTCCTTTCTGTGTTCTTCTAATCTAGTGCCATTTTCTTCCTGTTTCCACAATTATATATAATGCTACAACTTTTAAATGGAATTTTATACACACAATCTGTTTTTTCAGCGTCTTCTAATTTGTCTTTGGGATGGACTAAAAGTCTCCTCAGGGTGGTTTTGGGCTTTACTGCTGTAGTGATATTGTGCCGTCGGAATATTCTCTCTAGTGGCTCTGTAACTCCTTTTATGTATGGGAGTGTCACCATGCCTCTGGACTTTTCTTCTTGTTTCTTTTTCTCTGTATTCTTCAGCTTTTGTCGTGACTCATTTGCAGGTCCACTCAGGGTACCCACATTTAGTCAAGGCCTGCTATATAATATGTTCTATTTCTTGCTGTCTTTCTTGTTCTCCCAGCTTCTGGTGGAGCAGGTGGTGTGATTTGAAGTTCAGATATTGGTCTGTGTGTGTTTCCTTTCTGTAGACTAGTAATTTCACAGTATCATCATCCTTCCTTATTAGCAGTGTGTCCAGAAATGGAAGTGTACCGTTTTGTTCTTCTTCGTACGTGAACTTTATGCTGCCTGTGGGGTCAACCGTGTTGAGATGATCTGTCCGGTCCTGCTGTACTCCCTTTTTGGCTATGCCTGATGGGCGAGCCTGATAGTATAGTGTGCGTCCATTTGCAAAGAATTCCAAAAACTGTACAGGAATGTCAGGAATTTATTAACATACAGTCAAACCTGCCCGAGCAACCACCTCTTCTCAGCGACCACCTGGCCATTTCGACCGCTTTTTCTCGGTCCCGATTTTATTTCCCATTGACGTAAGCATTAAGCAACCTTTTTTCAACGACCACCTGGCCAACGCGACCGCGACCGGCCGAAATTGGGATTTGGGTCTCATTTGCATAAACTATTAGAAAGCACTACAATTAATGGCTTTCTTTGCGAAGACTTTAATATTTTAGCATATTGTTATTTAGCTAGAGAAGATGATCAACTGATATAATGCATGTACAGTAAATGAGGGTCTGATTTGTAAAATCGATGAGAAGCATTTACATTAGGTCACTCTTCACTCAAGAGAGACCCCTTTTTGACAGCAATGCTCTATGAACATTCATCGCCAGGCGAATGGAATACGACTAAATAGATTAAAACCCATTAACAACAACAATCTTTAAAAAATTTTAATGCTTATAAACAATAAAACCGTCGCCATGGCAATAATTTTTATTGCCACACTTTTTTATTATTTCTATCACATCATCCACATAGCGTTTCCATAGTTACCTCCATGAAATGTCATGGAGGTTATATTTTACCCTGCGTTTGTCTGTCTGTGTGTGTGTGTGTAAACAAAATAACTCATGAACAGTTGGGTGGATTGGTTTCATACTTGGTGTGTTGGTAGTGTGTGATGAAAGCTGGAAATGATTCGATTTTGGGCCCCCTAGCGGCTTCCCTGGGTACGCAGCGCAACTTCCGGTTTTGCTATCTCGGTGTTCTGAACATGCTATGGTCATGATTTTTTAGTATCCTAGCTCTTTTGCTCAGGAAGAAATGACATAAGTTTGGGCCCCCTAGCGTCTAGTTTTGGGATAGCAGGGGCATTTCTGTCAAAAACTTCTGAAGAGGATTTTCATGATTTTTGGTATGTAGGTACCTTAGACAATGTTGTACAAGATAAGATACTAATTATGTAAGATAGGAATGTATTTACATAATAGAGGGGAGAGGAGGGGGGGAGGTGGTGCTCATCATAACCCCCCCCCCCTTTGTATTTTCAAAATGGCTTACTGTACGATCACCAAATTTGGAGGGGGTGATATGCTCGGCAAGTTTTATGATTCCTGAAATTTTCATATCATTATAACGTAATATGACGTAATTATGATGTCATTAATTGATTTTTATAGCTAAACTGGGGAATTCCCATAATACCTAAATATTTCACACAAAAAGGTACTAATAAAGGTTTCTTATCAATATTTAGGTGTTTTAAGACTTCTGTTGTCAAAAGCCGACGCAACAACGTCAAAATGACGTAGTAGTTTAGCTAGCCGCCATCTTGGATTATCATTATCAACCTTAATTCTCTTAACTAAAGATACATTTTTTTCAACATATAACGCTAAAACCCCATAAAAATGGATTGAAAACGTCCACATGAATGTTTTCTGTAAGAAAATACCAAGTAGTGATGAAATCCGAGTGAAAATAAGCTGGTTATAGAGTTGATTCCACATTACCAAGAGGGTATTTCTTGCCTTTTGTTCCAACATTTTGGCAATCTTTACATTCTAACCAGGGTACACCTTACGCCCTTGTCCGACCGAAAGACCCCGGACTGTTACCAAGTGAAAAGTGTGGTGTGATTTACAAAATAGTGTGGGGATGTATACATAGGCGAAACAGAAAGATCACTCGGTGAACGGATCGCTGAACACCAAAAATCCATTGACAACAAGGACTGTAAATCCGCATTGAGCCAACATCTGCTCCAGTCGTGCCACATCGTTACCACCAAGCCTATCTTAGACACCGTCGAGATTATCGACCAAGAACCACGAGAAGCCCACAGAAAGGTCAAAGAAGCGGTTCACATCCAGCTGGAAGGTGCCAAACTAAACCGCAACGATGGCTGGGAGCTCCCGAAGTCCTACTTATCCCTACTCGGTAAGGAGGCGGGGTGAGGGGCGGAAGATCCACGCAAGTCTTGACCTAGTTCTCCCAACTCTCGCAAGAACTAGGTCACTCCGTGATCAAGATGGACTCGTCTGATAGCCATAGAAAATTTGGAGGTAAGTGTACTTACCTTTGATACAGTCACTGATTGACGAAAAATCCTATTAATTCTAACTATGATAAATAACTGTTTAGAACTATTTATAACATCTGTGTGATGTTCTTAATATTTTCTATAGTGTTCATACATGTTATAAACATTTCTAACATCAAATACATTATTTCTGTTAGTTTCTAAACTGTTCCAACATAGATTCATCATTTGTGATCATATGTTCGAACATGGAAACAAATGGTAAAACTGGGTCAGTGGGCTGGGAAGAGGGCAATTCACACATCCCTGCCAAGTACAGGAAATTGCTGTCTGACACCTTAAAAGAGCCACCAGTGTCTACTAAAAGAAAATCTAAAAATACAAGACCAAAACAAAAGACCCAGCTTAGCAACTTGCTTTATGGTGGTAATAAAAGTTTCTATGGAGGGAAAAAATGACGCAGATTGTTGGAACATGTGATCACATGTTCCAACAGTAACAAAAACACATAGATAAATAAAGAGATATTTGTACCGTTAATTTCCGAATGTTTCCAACATATATATTAGATACGTTCAAACATGTTCAAACTTTCATTTTCAATTGTTTGAACAGTTTAGAACTTTAGGGGCTAAAATATTCTTTTACTTAGAATAGTTCAAACTTACTGCAAATATCATTTCAAAACCCTCTCGGTGACTTGGAATCGACTCTACTTTTCATCATGATATTGTCGGCCATCTTGGGTTTTGGCCAATTATGTCATCTCATTAGCATAATTTATGAATATTTAATTATAAATGTTTACCTAAGATGTGTTAGTTATTAAAGATAAATAAAGATTAGTTTAGTTTAGCGAGAAAATATTAGTATTCCATTGTTTAAACCAAAAAAAAGTGATTTTTGTAAAATTTGCCTTTCAGAAACCCGTTGCCATGGCAACACGAAAAATCATAAACTTATTCTATTTTTGGTAAATTGTTGCCAACAATATTTTAAGAAAAGTCACCAAGTTTGGTTGTTCTAGCACAAGCCGTTTGGGACCTATACAACGTCAAAGTTGATAGGGTTAATCTCTGTTGGAATATAGTACTTCTGAATATTAGGAAATATGTTGACAGAGGTAACTATGAAAGTGAGTAGTTCCATAATGTTATTGACTCCTTGGTTTGTTCTGTATTTCAGTTCTTTGTCATCTATGTAGTAATCTTCTTTTGATGTCTAAACTAAGCAAGTTTGGGACCGCATCCTTGCCACTCCGTCACAGTGGCAAGGATGATTAACGTATCATGTTCGAGAACATTCCATGTCAAGTAATAACATCACAATACAATTTAAGTTCAGATTGCACTGATTGTATAGTTCATATCGCACCGATAACGTAGTAGATTTCATTTTGTACTGATGAAGGTGACAGACAGTCACCAAAACATCTATGGAAGGATAAACAGAAGGTTGTGAAACGAAGAAGACTTTGTTCGATTGATCTACCAACCTGATGAAACTATATTAATAATGGATTTATATATTGTGCCTTTTGACACCAAAAGTATTAAGTTGTCATGGGATACGCAATGAAGATTACCATCATCAAAGAATATACTATAGAATACTGTATTTTTGCTGTGCATCCCACACATTATCTTATAAGTTAGTTATTTTCACATATTATTTACTTCACATATATAAAGTAAAACTTTCTTTAAAAAAAATCTTATCTGAACAAGGGTTTAAGACATGTAATCCCTACAGTACTGTAGCTTGTCATGCTATTTCTTGTATTGTATAATATACATCCTATGCTTTAACGTTGTACAATACTGTATAAAACGATACTTCTTAATATGAAAGAAGAGAGACAAGTAGAAGAAACATACCTTCACTAACTCCTTCAGGTTGTCAAAGTCAATTTCTTCATCGATGGTGAACCTGTTATTCTTGGAGATGACCCTGTAGTACTCGACCTTGCCAGCAAAGCTGACACACAGGGTGTAGTCCCCGGGGTAGTTCGTACTCTCCCTGACCAGGAACATACCATCCTCGGGGGGGTTCAGGAGGGCTTCAGACTGTTCTCTGGTGATCATTCCGTGGAACCATCTTAAATTTGAAATAGAATATTTAATTGAAGACAAGTTTCAACAGGTTCATAAGTGTAACAAAACCAAGTGTGCACAACCATTAGTATTTTCTAATCTAATAAACTAGCACATAGCCAGTATTTTTGTAACTGTTTGTCACCCATGGTTGTCACTCAGACATTTGTGAGGTAAAACACTATAAGTCTTGGTTGTGTATAACCTCTAAGATCTTTGTTATCCACAGAATCTTAATATTTCTAGTTTGTATTCATAGCTCTTAGTCTCTTAGGCAACAGTATACACTATAGATTAAGTCTTTTATCAGGTACAAAATGTAAGTTATTCATGGAACTTTAAAGTATTTTATGTCATGCAGTTTAACCCCATGTCTTAACATTAACAGCTCCAGAGTGAGATACTTCCATGAAGACACAAACAATCCTTTTTCAACTGCAATAACTTTGATTCGGAGCACATACATCCCCAATAGCAACTTCTACTTCTTAATTACTTTTAATCCATCCGAGTGAGATATCATTACTTACGGCATGTCTTTCAGTTTGACCTGTTCCTCTACATAGTTAAAGGGTATCATGCCTTCCCGTCCATCCTTGGTTCTTGCTCGATACCAGTTTGGGTCCTGCAAGTCATTAACCAATTTTATTCAACTATTTCAACTCAGTCATTAGAGTCTCTAATTGCTCGACGGTATATGCAGTATGTTTATTCTACATCTTACATTATGTGATGCATAGTTTTTTTGTCTTGAAAGTTAGTAAGCTAAAATATGCCTTTAGTTAATGAATCTAGTTTTAATGAATGCCGTATTTGGCCTCTCCGACCTCCAAGCAACCATATTTTAAGTGTAATGAGGCTTCTATCAAATGAAATATCATTATGATAAAATGTTTTTGTATTGATGTGTAATAGTCAAAGATTAAAAAAGCCTTAAATATTTGAAGTGTAAAACCGTTTTTTTTCATCTAGTTCAGCACTTACCACATGGTACCATTCTCCATTTCTCATCATATTTAACAATTTAGAGCTCTTCATAGTAATAATTGCACATGCACTCCCTTTCTTCATTTTCCCATCCAGGACAAGACATTTCAACTCACCCTGCTTTTAACAATGGTGAGAATTTCCCCCTTGTTGAAAGGCAGATCTTCAGAGTCGTTACCCTGGAAGTTGTATTTGGCCAAACACTCTGTGCCTGGCACCCAACGACCCTGATGAGGGAGAATTGTTAGACCTAAGTGTTGATTTTACATGTCATGTAGATAGCAATGGGTGGTATAATATAGACTAGGATGATCAACTCTCAATAGTTAAAAGCATTTATTCTTGTGACTCAGGTGACCAAACCTGTCAAAGTGCACCACAATATTTTCCCTGTACTTTTACTATAATAATTATAATACTTCTCTTACATGCTAATTATGGTAAATCTAATAAATTTAACTATTCATGACCAATAATCAAAGGGAGAACCATTTTTCTGTTCATAACACATTAATTTTTTTTGTAACATTTCATTAGGTACATTTGTATAGACCTTGAGGCAACAAAAAATTATGCTACTCAGTAAAAAAAAATGGTTACAGGGTAATCAATGCTATTTGAAATAAAATTATGCATTTTCATAAAAATTCTCGTTTTGGTGACCTCTGCTGGGTTTCCCAGGTGGGTTCCGATGGGTTAAGAACCTGTCCCTTAGAATTAAATGTAATTTTGACTCAGTCTTATTATCTTCGCCAGCGAAGATTATGAGATTGCTTACTTGGGTCTGTATGTAGGTCAACAGCATATAAGTCGAGAATTTGTGTTTGGAACTTTTTGATTTTTTGCAAGTGCGTAGAGGTTGTCAAAAGACATGCCTAGTGCGAAAATGGTTTTTCTGGTGTTTTTCTACGGTACAGTAGCGAAGTTGTTATTTTTTCGTGTTTTTTTTTGGAAAGCATAAGTCAAAATGCAGCTGGGCGAATTCCACGATATTTGGTAGGTGTTTAGCGGTTGTAGAAAGGATTGTCATGTGCGAGAATGGTTTAGCTAGCTTTTACCTATGGTGGCGTAGCTGGCTTTTTATGTAAGTGCGTTTGTCTGTTGACATAATAACTCGAGAACCTTTGAATGGATCCTAATGATATTTGGTAGTTGGATGGGGGTCAGGAAAACGAAGGTCAAGCTCGATAATGGGCCCTCTAGTGGCTGCCTAAGGTACTGCAGGAAAAATTTAATTTTGACACTTCGTGTTCTGGACATGCTGTGGTCATAATTTTTGAGTGGGTAGATAGCCCTTGGGGTAGAGAGTAAGTGCTGTGAGTTTGAACCCCCTAGCGCCTTTTTGGGAACTGCAGGCACAGATTTCCTTTCAAACTTAGGACAAGAATAACTCGTGAACGTGTTGACGGATCAATGAGTGATGACTTACATAATGCAATACTAATTATGCAAATCAGAAGCTAATTTGCATAATTAATGAGGAAAGTTCATAAATCCATGCCAACAGCATATAACTCAAGAAGCTGTGTTATGGATTTTAATGATATTTGGTATTTGAGTAGCGGTTGCAGAAAGGAAGGTTGTGTTCGAAAATAGTTGGCGTAGCATTTTTCGTTAGGACAGTAGCGGGCCGAGTGTGTGCGTCTGTTTGTTTGTGGAATGCATAACTCGAGAAGCCTTGAAAGGATCCTGATAATATTTGGTAGATGGATAAGGGTCAGGACAATGAAGGTCGAGTATGATAGTGGGCCCCCTAGCGGCTTCCTAGGGTACTGCAGGAAAACTTCAATTTTTTACATCTCGTGTTCTGAACATGCTGTGGGTGTGATTTTTGAGTGGTAGATAGCCTAAGTGATGACTTACATAATGTAATACTAATTATGCAAATCAACAGCTAATTTGCATAATTAATTAGGAAAGTTTAGAATTCCACTGAATTCCATGATAGAACTTTCAAACTTGTTTGCATTATTTTGGGCTGAATAGTACTTTAGATAATAATCTACATGGAAAGATGCATTTAATTGTAATTAGTGGCCAATTAACAGACCTGAAATAAACTATTTTGTATACATCTTATTTTGACCTATATCTATGGTCACAGCTGTTTCTCAGATGCTTTGCTGGAGGATCCTTGTGAGCTGGACGCTCTTACACTTGGGAGGCATCCTCTGACAAGCATGAAATTCTGATCGATTGACCAGGGATGTTACCAGGTCACGGCGGTCGGTTGCTAGGGTATTCTTTCCCGTTGCTATGCGTGTTCAACAGAATATCGGGTTACTGGAGGCCTACTTTTGGCTAACCGTAAAATATTTGAAAATAAACAAAGTGTTTTGAAAAGGAAAATGTTTTCAAGATAAGATTGAATTAGTAATTTTACATACTTTGAATCTTGTCGTTTTAATTCAAATAGCTGTTTTGTTTCGATGTTGCTCAAACATACGATCATTTTCTCAATCTGTTTTCAGGAAATCCTTAAATTTGAACAAACTCTTGATAAGATGGGCCGCATGTGTTTAGGTTCCAAGCCGAAAGCTCTACCAGTTACGCCACGCCCGACACCACAATTTGTTTATGGAATATCTATCTCATAGAACAGAACTACAGCTCGTACAACAAGATGGACGAGCATAAATCATTGTAAAAGCTAAACTTGTTCTAACATACTAGTATGCCATGTTTACATATACAATCTCCGTCGTCACATAGCATTTTCACCAATGTCACAGTCTGTAATACACAGACACTGACACAAACGCACGCTCACACCAGAGGGTTAGCCAGCCAGCAGACAGGCCGACCTGGGGTCACTGGCAGGGTTGGAGTCAATCAGCTATTTTGTCTTTGAGGGGCTATGGATGGGGGGATCTGAGCAGCCTGACGTGATAGCCAGGCCTGGTAGACTGTGTAAAATATACCTCTGACTTAACTCGCGATTGCTAAACTTTACTTACTATTTTCATGAGATGGACACAAACGATAACCAAGGCAGGGCGGTAACAATCCTTACGTATGACCCTTAGATAACCCTTAGATGACCTATTATCTAATGTATAGGCCCGTCACTCAAAGTTTGTTTATTATTTATGTCTTTATGAAAAGACTGCAATGTACATTTAGAGTGAAATCTTATCTAAAACTAAAGACCTAGCCTAACCTAGCCTAACTAAAGACCTTACATCCAGCTTTGCTATATTAACATATTAAGCTGTATTTGGTGCTTAGCCGGCCCATTATAGCCATAATTACATACATTAATCATTCAAAAACAACGACCTTCGATAAAAAATGTTTATTTGGCGAAGATATGTGTTCGAGGAACTCTAGTTGAGTATATTGAGTTTTATTAGTGGGCTATAATGGGTGAAAACAGCCCAGTCACCCACCCTAAACGCGGACCCTTTTTAACCATGGGTGTAGTCGGGTTCTATATATAAGGGTTTATTTGTTCGACCGAACCTTTAAGGTTCAGGTTCTCTTGGGTTTAAAACCCTGAGTAAACCAAGGATTATTTGGGGTCCAGAACCCACAAATTATTATAGAGGATTAACAGTTGAATGACACTATTCTACTGCAATGACTTAATGCATAATATATATGGCCGTTGTAGTGACAGTACTACCAATTTCAAGTAAAGCAGAGGTGACCCAATGGATCCTCAAACTGAATTGTGAATCCTTGTGATCAAGTAAAATGGCAGACATCGAACAGAACAGGAAATATTTGGTTGAGCTTGAAAATAAATTTGCTCATGTATTTCTGGATACAGTTAAACCTGCCCAAGACGACCACCCGGGGGACCGGAAAAAAGCGGTCGATTTGGACAGGTGGTCGCTGAGAAGAGTATTGACTAAAAAAATGCCCGATGCAAAGTATAAATGGTTTCTGTTGTGTTTTATGGCAAATAGCAAGCACACTGCACACATGCAAAGAAGCGAGGTCTTTCATGTCAAATACAACACGCACACTGTAAACTGTAGATGATGAATTTAACCCCAAGCTTTTATTCCATACAGTGTTTTAAAGCTCAACATTTGTACACTAGGTTTGCTTAAACCCCCCCATTTATGTAAAGTCAGCTCAAATGTAACGGAATGACATCGGAAAGATTGTATATGTTATATGTTAGGTTTCACACGGGAGGAGATTTGCTTTCTTGGTTAAACCAAACACGCTGACACAGAAAGAGCTATTTAGGCAAAGCCGCTACTTTAGTGAAAGGCGTATGTGATATATTGAGCAGAAATACTCATAATTTGGTAAAAGCAATCATGCCTCTTTTTAGAATAATAATTAATGCTACCTTTCTGACATCTTTTTTGCACCTATACATAAAAGGGGGGAGGTTTGCTTAAACCTTCCCCCTTTTATGTAAAGTCAGCTCAAATGTAACGGAATGACACCGGAAATATTGTATATGTTATATGTAGGTTTCACACGGGAGGAGATTTGTTTTTCTAGGTTAAACCAAACACGCTAACACATCACGAGCTAGTCAATTGAAACCGCTGTTACAGTGAAAGGCGCATGTGGTATATTGAGTGGATATACTAGTAATATAATGGTAAAAGCAATGCCTCTTCTTGAAAAAATGATTAACGCTACATTTCCGACATCTTTTTTCCACCTATACATAAAAGGGGGAGGTCTCCAAATACCTATGCTAATAAGAGTTTGTAAAATGAGATCAAACGTAACGGAAAGGCAATGAAAAGATATCATCTCCCATATGTAATCTCCACTGCAAAGAGGCGAAGTTCAACTGATTGTATGTGAACGTATAGTCGGTTCAAAGCCTGTAGATGTTTTCTGTACATAAGCAATACCCGTTTCATCTATAAGGCACATATAAGAATGCTTAAAGGTTATGTTAAGATATTACCTGTATTTAATTTGCCTTAACGAATACGGAAATGTTACGGAAATGTAAAACTATGGTTTCCGTGGTCTTTACGATACCGTAAACTCTGCGGAAATATTTTCCCACCTTTAATAGGCTACATTTAAGTATTTCGGAAAGTAGGCTTAAATATTCGTTTTCGTCCTATGGATATCCCATAGGGACCAATAGTTAAGGCATTATTCCCATCATGCATCATACCCGATGGGTCTGCATGAAGGGGCAATACTCAGTTACTGTCACAGTGACTACAGTCACTGTGTTAATAATTGTTACAAATTTAGTTGATTTTGTGTACAATCATGATTATTTAGTCTTTTAGAAAATAAGCACTCTCCTCTGGAGGAAAATATGACTTTAATGTTCAATACTTAATATCAGTAACGTTAAGACAATTGATTTTATACATACACTCTGTGCAGGTGTATCGTTGCTCTGTGCAGGTGTGTCGTTGCTCTGTGCAGGTGTATCGTTGCCCTCTGAGATCCCAAGTTTCTGCACATAGTTGGCAGGAACGAGGCCTTCCCGCCCATCCTGTGCTCTTGCTTGATACCATGGAGACTTCTGCAAGTCCAATCACATTCAACATAAGTCAGTGTATCTTAATAAATCGGTCTGCCTACCGTAACATTTTAGCATACTGTAATTTGTAACCTTCACCACCAGAAAGTTGATCTTTATTGTTTTGAGTTTGGCAACAGTGGTCATGTGGCGGTGTATGTAAAAAGCAAAAGTCAGGATATTAGAGATAAATGCTCAAGAATTTAGATATTTGGTACTAGGTACTTGAGGGTTGGAATTTTGGAGTGCAGGTCATATTACTCTGCAAGCAGAAGTTTGACCCACACATGCACAGACAGACTCAAAACTACGAGTACCTTGAGTTCATTATTCATGGACAGAATAAAAATGGTTTTATACATGAAATGTACATTGTCAACAGGCTTTTTTTTAGTGTCTATGTACAGCCAGCACATCTATACTCACCTCAAAGGTATTAGTTATGGTAAGTATTTCCCCCTCATTAAATGTCAGCTCATCAGAGTCCTGGGCATCGTAGCTATATAAGGTCATGTACTCTGTGCCCTGCAACAACATAATGTATGATTATATTTATCTTCATGGCACAACAAAGTCGTATTTATACATTTTGAATATTGCTGTGCGTGCATGTATGATGCCTGCAAGTTTTACCCGCCCCACAATCCAGCTGTCTTCACCAATTGCCGGTCTCCCTATTTTTTCTCTTGCCTCTCAAGAGTCTCCATGAGAGGCAAGTGATAGTCAAGGCCAGCTGGTGCCTGCAGCGAGAGATTGGTAGCAAACCCTATTCACACCAGCTCTAGGGTACCTACTTTCATGATCATTCCCAGCCACACCCAACCTTTATTTTGGATAACCTCCATGAAATTTCATGGATGAACACATGATCTACAAGCAAAATAGACTGATATCTACTTGACGTGTGAATTTGTAAGGGTCTGCGAACTGTGTGAGAGGTCAGCAATATTAAGGGAGAAGGAAATGACTCTCGTGGTTGGTGTTGCATAAAACAATACTATACTAGAAGTTTGGTCAAAGGAGGTCACAGGAGGTCCCCACGTAACTGAAGGCGAGGCGAAAAACGAATGTTGCCAGAGGATGATTTTTTACTTGACATTTTCCCTTCACGCTATCAAAGATTTGAAGATTGAAGATTTACAGAACAAGGGCATCTGTAACAGTTTGAAACATGCCTTTTCAGCAAATGTCAGAGTGACAGAGTGAGTTTGAACCATAAGTTGTACATTCAGCATAATTTTTGTTCATAAAACAAAGTATGCAAGTAAATCTGTCATAGCCTAAAAAAATGCAAGTTGATAACCTTTTATGAAAATTGCTTAGTGGCCCAAACGAGCTCGCCGGAGTGAGAGAGTGAGTGAGAGTTAGTGGTATTTTGAGCCATAATATTATTAACAACTTTCTTACTTACCCCCGACATGGCTACTAGTTCAGTGTTACATGTCCCACCACATGTTCCTCACAACCTGCAATAAAAATAATGTATTGTCAATACCTATATATAAGCCAGGGTAATCTTAACTTAAAGTTTCAAGACCACCAGTTGCAAGGGGTTAACAGCAGGGGTCAGAAAATTAAAAGTAACTTTTGGCAGATGCTTAGTAGAATACTTTCCATAGTTTTTTATATTATAAACCCTTTCTTGACAAACTTTACAAATTGGGGGTGGGGGGTGGTAGGGCTATTTTCCTTCAATTTGTCCTTCATTGTATGACGTACATAATGTGTATCTAAATGTAGAAATTCAGAGGGGCGAGTAAGAACAGAAAGAAACAACACCCCGACTCCCGGGATTCGAACCCGCGCCGAACCCGGGCAGCCGGATCACAAATCCAACGTGCTAACCACAACACCAAAAGCTCAAGAGCTGTTGGCGTGGTCAGTTTGGCAGCGCTAGAACCCCACTGTTACACTACTCCCCCTTTTCTTTTCAAGATTCGTCCTCGAATCTCCGAGATCGACATCCCTGTGTGGCACATACTAGCCTGTTACTCACAGGGCCGGTGTGGGAACCATTGTAGAAATTCAGAGGGGCGAGTAAGAACAGAAAGAAACAACACCCCGACTCCCGGGATTCGAACCCGCGCCGAACCCGGGCAGCCGGATCACAAATCCAACGTGCTAACCACAACACCAAAAGCTCAAGAGCTGTTGGCGTGGTCAGTTTGGCAGCGCTAGAACCCCACTGTTACATAAATGCTGTTGCCTTCAAATTTGGGTGCCACATATACCATACCTGTAATATGGTCTTACTGGACAAGGTGATTTCTTCTCATGCAGGGATCCCTGGTACCAGTGCTGTTTGTGTCCATCAAATTATCAGCAGAAAGAAAAAATTCCAACATGGCTGACTGACTGCCACATCAGCAAGCAAACAGGTACAAACATGCAGACTGGACTTTGACCCTTCATCACCAGATGTAGGTTCACAGTCCACATGGGAGCCACTTCAACTCAGGGCAGAATATTTGTATAACTATTGATCTTCAAACTTGTTTTGAATATAGCTGACATGGCACCTGGGAGTTAACAATAAACTTCTGCCTTATTAATGGCCTATTAGAATAACTCAATGAATGCTCACACTCACTCACTTTCACTGTCATGATCAGTGTCCCTCACTATTAACTCACTCACTTTCACTCACTCACTCTCATTCACTCACTCTTCACTTTCACTCACTCAGCCACTCACTCACTCACTCACTCACTCACTCACTCACACTCACTCACTCACTCACTCACTCACTCACTCACTCACTCACTCAATCACTCACTCACTCACTCACTCACTCACAAAGTACTCACTCACTCACTCACTCACTCACTCACTCACTCACACTCACTCACTCACTCACTCACTCACTCACTCACTCACTCACTCACTCACTCACTCACTCATCTCAGTGCTTCCAATGTATCAAATGAACCCACGTAGACCTACATATAATATACATAGTGTGGCCTTCATGGCTGCCGTTGGCCAGGTGTGATTTGATTGCTACAGCTTTTTGACAGTCAATTGTGCTCTGACTTGTTCATGATATTCAGGAGTTTCATTAGTAAACATTTTTCGCAGCATAGGCTGAGGTACAGAAGGCAAGCTCTTAACAAGCAGGAGACATAACTATTGTACTGGGTAAGGGGGGTGGCATGATCCCTTGAAAATGTTTTGATATCCGACAGTGAAGCCCTTATGAATTGCTACTTTCGCATATTCAGGGACAAATTTTGTGCAGGTTTCCCTCTGTTACAGCTTACTATTAAACTATCCCAATGCCAAATATTGATTCTTTGAAATTTAAGATTTTATGAAGGGTCACAGGGTTCACCTAAGAATGAAACACCACCATGCTGGTTGGATATGAGGATAATCACACTTTTTTTCACAGTATAGGGGCTTCTACTTGATAAAACTTGCAAATACATTCAAAGCTAGAAAACTAAGGTTTGGTCAAAAATTACATGAAGCACTCACTGTACACATTGTAAAATACTAGATACATTATGACCGAATCTGCAACTGTAATCTGGGTTACACGTAGAGCTGAATTACGAGTGAACCAGTCAGTATGACAGTCACCAAAACGTTGGTGAGAACAAAGAAATGGATATGTAGGAAAAGTCTTTTAATTCAGTAACATTTAATCTACCAGTACCACTTGTTATAAGCACATGTTAGTGCATCTAAGATTGCCTACTTACCATTGAATATAGCCAGCACATATTAAGCACTCAGAGTCAGGCTTTTTAAGTTGGATCTCATCCCTCAGGAATCCATTCCAGAGGGCACACCAGATTCCAGTCATTGTTGATCTCGATGACCTTGAAATGTTCCTGGAAGACTTTGATGTTCCCGCGGAACGGTTGTTGAGAGAAGAGATGACAGGTGATGCTACACTCCCCATGGAGCCTGTGTTCCTCTGCACTGCTGAAGTCCTGGTCATCTGTACTGGGAACTGTGTCCGCCATGTTGGGTTGTGTGATGTTATGAAATCATTCAGAACATCAATCCTGAATTCATCATGAAGCATTTGATTATAGGGTGAATGCCCCTGTGTAAACACAACTGGTAATTGTATAATTGATATTTATGTCATACCTGGGCTGCTAATCTAACATTCATTAAGGCTGTTCCGAACTTGGTGATAACTTTACACAGGATTCCATACAATATATGAAACACACTCCGAGTGCTCCAAGCGCGGCACTGTTGAAAACTTGCAAACCGGATTCAGACATTGGAATCACTAGTTTTAGTTCTAGGCCATTTCGCATTGAGAAGTGTGTTTTCTCATTGGGTATGACATAAATATATAACAATTTTAACACTATGTATTCTGCATCACCCTCGGTCCCAGCCCTCCTGCAGGTTGGATCGCCCTCCTGCTTCCTACCCGTGGTGGGGTTGGTAACTAAAATGGGAGATAAAAAACACACCGCGTTGTCCAACTGACGGAGGCCACCTGTATGATCATCGAGACAACAACTGTTTACAAGTCAGGACCTTCACCTTTGAGTTTGACCTGTGCATGTGCACTTGGACCCATCAATGGGCTTATATAACTTATACTTAAAGCCCTTTCACAGAGATCAGAATGCATGTGCGCTTAAAATACAGGGTGCATGTGCACCTTGGTGCACCTAAAATTGGAGCTGTGCATCAAGTTTTTTCTCTGTCCTATCAAAATCTGCAAGCAATTTAATAACGTTATAATCCTAAATCCGCATCGACTCTAGCTCTAGAGTGAGTTCTAAAATTCAATCACTAGTTTTGTTACACTAGCCTTAACTGCAAACAAATATAGAAGTAGATCAGCGACAGTATTGACTCATCTTGGCGACATTCATCCATTTAGAACTTGTAAATTAAGTGGAAAATTCTGAAAACTTAACTTTGCCCCCCACCCACCGACCCACGTAAAACCAAGGAGGATAAGCTAAAGTTTTTTAACCTCCTTGGTAAAACTAAGATATATTCTCCAATTTACGCTGTCATCCCAGTTTCATATCTGTAGGAAGCCTCAACATTTCCTTATCCCATCGGAAATTAACGTCAACTTCAAACAGAACGGAATAATAAACTTCCACATACCTGAAGTTTGTAAAGTTTCTGTCTGGAATGAACTCTGACCTTTCGGAATATGCCACTCAGGATGAGGGGGTAGATCACACCAGTGTGTTAGAAGCACTGCCGTCTAGCGATTACGATAGGTACTGGCATGGCACTGAGCTATAGTATGAGTTTTGGCTTCCCATAGACTTCTATGTCATAATACGTGTGTTACATGGTCGCATTCATAATGAAGGTAACTTTACATGAAATGTTAGCAGATTTTTCATTCTATGTTGGGCACATTTAATCTATATATTATATTAAATGGGGAAAAAATGCCAATGACCAGAATCCAGAAAATAGTTGTGGAGGGGATCTGAGACGAGTTTCATCTGCGGCCAGTTCTTTCAGCTGCGAAAGACGATTATTTGGGGGTGGGGGTTGAAGCCAATAGTGCACCACATAGCCTCAAACTCAAAACGGAGCTCCACGTCAAAGAATCGCGGCGTTAGTTGCAATATGCTGAACTGCATTAGAACACATGTTTGCTTACCTGTCAGAAACTGATTAATGAAAAATTCTATTACTATTAACGTTACTATTAACTGTTTACATACGTGACTGATGAATCTTATGTATTCCAAGTGCGTAAGCGGGTGTAAGCATGTGTTACCAGGGCATCTCCATAGCGGACTATAAATTTCTCTTGATGGTGACGTGAACCAATTGTATGCATTTAAAGCGAACGATAAATTTCTGTAGAAAATGACATGAAACGTGGCTATGTATTCAAAGTGCGTGAAGTTGGCTCCATGTACTCTCCAAGCAGAGGTTAGGATTCGGCTGTTTTCAACGTTTTTTTTGTCGTTTTCATCAGGCTTTCTATTTTGTATTTTATCAAAAATAGAATAAAATACAACATAGAAAGCCCAATAAAAACGTTGAAAACAGCCGAATCCTAACCTTGCTTGGAGAGTAGGCTCCATGGAGCTATTAGGTTGGGCGCAGGGCTATTCTAATAGTTCCATAGAGCTGGTAGGTTGGGCGCAGGGCTGTTCTAATAGCTCTGTAGAGCTGGCCCGATGGGGCTATTAGTATCAGCTCTATGGAGCTATTAGTACAACCCCTATTGCCTTTATCATGAGGTGGGTACAACAAACTGAGCCAGTCTGATTGGCCTTTCATAGACGACGTTTTTTATCGGGGTGTTTACAGGGAAAGCGATGAAATTAACAAATAACTTGGACCGTTTTTACACCTGGAAAATAGTTAGTTTCCTGACTTCTTGGGGGCGTGGCTTTGTGACCCAACGGCGAGTGTCAAACGTCCTACCGGTCGTGTTTGCCGTGGGTATATAAGAACCATGCAAACTCTTCCCGGATACTGCCAGGTGAATCCACGCACTGCTGAAGGAACTACCGACCGAGTTTGCTGACAAACAGGACCAGTCACTCAGATAAGACGAGCAAAAATGGCCGCCGCGTTTCGTTACACCCGCGCACTCCTTTTGACAGCAGCTCTGATGGTGCTGATACAGCTGGCGTTCTCTATGACTATCGGTGAGTTACAGTCTTCGTACGATAAGTTTGCGGCAGCATCTATTAAAGGTACTCTCAGCATAGTCGTACAAAATCACATTTTCTTGTGACGGAGAGAGATTTTAGCTTCCCATACAGAACACTCGGCTCGGTTCTGTAACATGTTTTGCCGTTTGTGTAAATCGCAGGTGAGAATAATCGGGTCACACAATCGACAAAGGAGGATCACGATCGTCTGCATGGGGGGTCCTGACAACGATTCACGCTGAATTCAGAAGAACACCCTACGTATTAAGCTAAATCAAGGAAGGCAACGCCAAATTTGGCCACCTTGCTACAAATTACGTAGATAGGTATTTGAAAGCCAACAGCAAAAATTTTCCAGGTGTTGGGATTCGAATACCTTGGAAGGTTGAGACTTTGAAGCCAGGCAGATAACCTACTAGTACTAGTAATCGTATTTAGTGTTTATTTCTTTATTTATTGTGACTGCAAACAATGCAATATAATTCAGTGTTTATAATAGCGTGCAACGTTTTTTTACATCAGGAACAGGTGAGATATAGTCATGGAACTGTGGAAAAAAACACACAAGAAAGCAGAGACAGAAAGAATACACGTACGGACAAACGACCTCTAGGGCGATACGTGACGTAGAACCGGCAGGTCTAAACAATGGTTCAAACAAACGGCGCGAAAACACTTTGTCTGACCCTTGCCTCTTCCCTCATGATCTCAAATTATGAAAAGCGACCTGCAGGCCGATTTGAGCTTTCATGCATGGATAAACAAAGGTTCAAAGTTCAAACAAACAAACGGCGCGATAATACCAGGGGGATCCGGGGACATGCTCCGCCGGGAAGATTTGACCCATTTGAAAATTCGCGGTGGCTATGACACACAGAAATTCTAATTCAAGAAAGACTTTCTTCAGTACTCATGAGATTGCGTGGCGCAGCGGCAGCTTGTAATGTTTGACTCGGGACCGAGAGGTCTCGAATTCGAATCCTGCCGTGTCACCGATCTTGCGCCCTTGGGAAAGCAATATACACGGTTTTCCTCACTTTACTCAGGTGAAAATGAGTACCTAGCTTCGACTTGGGCCGTCCCTCGGAGGTTCCGTGTTCGGGGAGAGCCACACCACATGCACGTTAAAGGACCCCCACACGTGCGATGGTGCAAATCCTCCCGTCTAGAATTGGTGATTTTCTACAAATCACCCGGACTCCAGGAAGAATAGTGACATACATGTATTAGTCACTCAGGGAGATCTGTATCAAACCAAACCAAATCTAAGTAATAATTAATTTGTCTTTTAGACATGATGTTTTCAGTTAAGTTATTGATATTGAATTGTTTCAGTATGATAATCAATATTACTTAATATCAAGCAATCATTATAATTATGATGACGCTGTTAAACTTATCTATTCCAGGTCCTAACGTTACAACAACTGATCCTCCACGTTCAGGTGGGTGTTGAAATTTTCTATCCTGACCCAGACACAAAGCACTTGGCTTTTATCTAACTTCTCATTTCATTTCAAACTATTGAAACTGTCTGCACAAATTAGCCGATGTTGTTTCCTGATATTATGGCCATCAAATGTATGATGATTGAATACTCATATTAAGTAAACCTAAAACCATAGTGTCATGTATCAGAGGTACATAGGGTCACCTGGTTAATTACTAACATGGCATCAACTTAACTTGAAAGTTCATCTGTGTTGGTAGAAGCCATTCTTGAAATAGTTGAACTGTAATTTCCAACACAAAAATTGGACTCACCCAAATTTCCGACTGCACAGCATCAGTCTTTGTCAAGGAATGAACAATCCACTGCTGTCGTGACGTCACGTTATGCAGATAGAACACGTGACTTCCTGCAACATATGATCCACCGCTCACTGAGTCACGTGTTCTATGTTTTTGAAACTCTATTTTCCGTTCCTTTGTAGGACCTTCAGGCGGGCAAATCGGAGGGATTATAGGAGGTCTGAGTGGCGTCATTGTCGTTATTATTGTTGTTGTTGTAACTACGTCAAATTGGCATCGCAAGAAAAAAGGTGAGATCTTCTAAATTGATATTTTGATTTGCAAGTGTGTAATAAGGCCACAGTCATCACATATGCATGAGTTATTTACTGTATGTTAAGTTTCTGTTTGTATGTCAGCATATGTACGAGTAGCATTTCAATTTATGTAGTGCAGGGCCCCACTGCAAAGTAGTGTAAATCACTAAGTGGGCCAAAATGGGTAAAAATGACAGAAATAAATAAATTTCAAATATATTGTTTAATTCCAGCCAGTAACAATGAATATATATAACGTTCATAGATAAGTACAGAGAATGTCCTATATCTCAATGTCATGTTTTTGCTGATTGTTGTGAAATAAACTCAATGCAAATAACCTCTACCATGCAAATTGATTGACAAGTTTACTCTTTGATTGCAGCCGAGCGTGAGCGTGCAGGGAGGTGCTGAACACCATTGTCCGCCAGTGTCTGCGAAAAGAAGTCAGAGAATCTGCCATGGGAGAATCATGATCAAACTTGACTTTGATTTCAATCATTTTTTTTAGGATTAACAATGTAATGATAAAAGCGAAAGCGTTTCTCACTTCCTATTGCACTGCCCTAACTATAGTAACCGACGTTGACTTCTATTTGACAGACTAAGAAATTGAATATATCAACTCTTAATATAAATGCCTTACCAGAAACAGCTACTGTAAATTTGTTACTTAGGGGTTCGCATCTACTCGACAACTATTGCTCAGGTATTATATATAACTCAGTTGTATTTGTTGGTAACGAAACTATTTTCATAGTTTAATAGATTTTCTGTTATTATAATATTTTTGTGTGTGTTATTGATTGTATTTTGTTAGTTATGCCGTTCACATAAGCTTTCAACTTGAGTACGGCACCACTGTGTGTGTGTTTTGCATTTTCTTTAACAAAAAAATGTAATGATATACAGCAAAAAATTTGATTCACCATGGCATTTACTGTAAACTGTACATAAGTCAATCACCTTTTAGACCGTCGGATGATCCTAAACGTGGGACGGTTGGTCGGTTGGTAGTTTACGGAGGTGACAGAATACACGGTGTTGTACTCTATAGAAATGGACTGACACAGGTCACCGATATACTGGATATGTATAAATCAGGGTGGAGACAAGAACTGTGCCTTCATCTTCAACCTATGCATGTGGCACACTTGGATATAAGGCTTTTATATTCAAGTTAAAGCCACTAGAGGCATAGCACAAACTCTTATAAAAACAGCAAAGGATGTTTTCGTACAACTTATGGAAAGGAAATCGAAGTAAGTAAGATGAAAAGCTTTTGGTCAGTTTGTTTTGCATAATGTCTACCCTATCAAAATCTGCAAGGACATCAAATCCCAAATCCAAAATTAATTGGTAGCACCTGTTGAAAACAAAATAGCTAGGACTGGCTTCGAAGCATGTTTCAACGTTTGCCACCTCGACAGAAATATTGGAAGTTCTGTTGGAAATGTATATTAAAGCACCTAAGCTGTTGCAATCGGTCAGTGGTAGTGATAGAATGACCTAAAAGTATGTTTTTTAAAATCTTTTTTATTCAAACATTTAAACTGTAATACAATATGACAAAGAGGTAGCGCACTCAAGTGCAAGACTTATTTTGACGCTACCCCTTACATAAAAATGCATACATATTTTACAGAGAGAGAAATCAAGTACAAATGAAAAGCAAAGGAAGATCACATTTGACAGATAACAAGAAAGGATAAACGCAAGTCCAGTTTCCCTCCCAATGATGAAATAATTGGATACATTACAAAAAAATGCGAGGACAACTGTGTTTTTCAAAAACGCTTAGTTTAGCAGTGATGAAGTTTTGGGTTCTTAATAGAATATTGGAGTTGTCAACAGATGAATATAAAGGACTACCACGGAGTAAAAGAGTAAAAGTATGTTTGCATGTACGGGGCTCACCGAGCAACGTTGTATCGTGTGTGGCGTGTTAGTATTACTGCAATTAATCACTGAAGACAAGATGGTTAGTGTCACTGCAATTCAGCACCAGTGACGGTACTGTTAGTATGACTGCAATTCAGCACCAGGGATGGTACTGTTAGTGTGACTGCAATTCAGCACCAGGGACGGCACTGCTAGTGTGACTGCAATTCAGCACCAGGGACGGCACTGCTAGTGTGACTGCAATTCAGCACAAGGGACGGTACTGTTTGTGTGACTGCAATTCAGCACTAGTGACGGTACTGTCACTGTGGCTGAAATTCAGCACCAGAGACAACACTGTTAGTGTGACTGCAATTCAGAACCAGGGACGGCACTGTTTGTGTGACTGCAATTCAGCACCAGTGACGGTACTGTTAGTGTGGCTGCAATTCAGCACCAGAGACAACACTGTTATTGTAACAGCAATTCCGCACTAGGGACGGTACTGTTAGTGTGACTGCAATTCAGCACTAGAGGCGGTACTATTAGTGTGATTGCAATTTAGCACCAGGGACAGTACTGTTAGCATAATTGCAATTTAGCACCAGGGACGGTACAGCAAGTGTAAGTGCAATTGAGCACTAAGGACGGTACTGTTAGTGTGACTGCAATTCAGAACCAGGGACGTAACTGTTAGTGTGACTGCAATTCAACACCAGGGACGGAACTGTTTGTGTGACTGCAATTCAGCACCAGGGGCGGTTCTGTTAGTGTGACTGCAATTCCGCACCAGGGAAGGTACTGTTAGTGTGACTGCAATTCAGCACCAGGGACGGTTCTGTTAGTGTGACTGCAATTCAGCACCAGGGACGGTACTGTTAGTGTGACTGCAATTCAGCACCAGGGACGGTACTGTTAGGGTGACTGCAATTCAGCACCAGGGGCGGTTCTGTTAGTGTGACTGCAATTCCGCACCAGGGACGGTACTGTTATTGTGACTGCAATTTAGCACCGGGGCGATACAGTTAGTGAGACTGCAATTCAGCACCAGGGATGATACTGTTAGTGTGACTGCAATTCAGCACCAGGGACGGTACTTTGAGTGTGACTGCATTTCAGCAATAGGGACGGTACTGTTAGCATGACTGCAATTCAGAACCAGGGAAAGTACTATTAGTGTTACTGCAATTCAGCACCAGGGAGTCGAGGTTGAACTATTAGTGTGATTGCAATTCAGCATCAGCGACAGTACTGTTAGTGTGACTGCAACTTAGCCCAAGGGACGGTACTGTTAGAGTGACTGCAATTCAGCACCAGGGACGGCACTGTTAGTGTGACTGCAATTCAGCACCAGGGGCGGTACTGTTATTAATACTGCAATTCAGCACCATGGATGGTACTGTTAGTGTGATTGTAATTCAGCACAGCAACTTTCCTATCTATAGGCCATTGGTAAGCTACACTTATGTCTGTAGAACGTTGCACGTGCCAAACGCAGCATCCCTATTTCAAAGGGCTCCAACAGAGATATTTACTAAAAGAGTGTGAAAATAGCACAGCTTTCTGACCACGATGACAAGCCAAACTACTTTTATACAGTTTTAACGTTTCGCTGATGGCTGTCTATTCAAATAGCCGGAAAATGCTGAAGCCTCTTTCTGCAGTGATGACAGACCAAGCCAATGTTTCAGTTACGATGTTTATTGAAACGTTTCTCTTTCATTGCAAGAATTGAGGGAAATGTTACCACTTTGTACTAATGTTCTTCTTTTAGAAAGCATTACATTTAAATTATATTTCTAAAATAATGTGAACAACCATGATTTGCGCACAGGTACCAAAGGTTAGCGTGTAGAATGAAAGCAAACTGTTAGTCTTCTATGAACAATACCAAAATCAACTGGCTATTACATCTCTGTCTACATTTATACAAATTATATACATATTCACATGGCACAGATATAGATCACTTCAATTTTTCAGTCATTTTCTAACTATAAAAACATTTATACAATGCAAAAAGTATTACATACAGATGATTGAATGAATATGTCCTTCGCTATGTACAAAACAGCAAGAAATTTTACACCACATCTTTCACATGTGCTTTGTAAAGCTTTGGTATACTAATGAGACTCACTTATAATTATCTCATTTAGGCATACAGTCCTAAATTACTTTTAGAAATGTTTGACATCTTATGTCTATATGGCAACGGCTGTGTCCTATCATTACAGGAGACCTAAGATAAGCCTGTCTTCCTACAAAGGTGGTTTTTCAAAGCCAGCTTTTTCCATCACGTCCACTGCTGTCCCCTGACCTCTACAGATCTGCTGCTCCAGCCGGGATACCGCAGGCCTGCAGGAAGGTGCGGTGGGATTCCTCACAGTACCGGGACTCCACCAGCTCCCGGGATCCCGCTTGAACTTAGCAGCTTTCTTGAACTCTGCGTCACTGCTTGAGGACATCCTTGATTTCTTTTGCCCATCTCTTTGCGTCTCCTGCAGTATCAAAGTAGTTCACGTTCGTCTTCACAATGGCGCGTTTGTGCACTGAGTTTCTTCTTAGCAATCAGGTCACTGATTATCTCTGCCAGGTCGGTTTTGTCGGAGATGAGGACGGGGATGCCCGCCATGATGGCCTCCAGGCCGAGCAGTCCGAACGGCTCGGAGCGGGACGGCATCAGGACCAGGTCATCATGTCATCTCATGTGTTCCGTACGGCAAGAGGGTGGAGTTGAGCTTGTAGCTGTTCAGGTTATCTTCCAGGATCTTCTTGCTTGTCTCGACACAATCCTCACTGATGCCGCGCACGCACAGCCGGACGTTCTTGATCCTCTCTCCAACTTCTCCCATGGTCTGTGCTACGAGGTCATGACCTTTCAATTTCTCCACGTTCCTCACCCTGCCGATGGACAAAACGACCTTCTGCTGTCCCCCAGGTCTCACTTTGGTGGCTCGGAACATCTCAGGTGGCTACAGTACACACCTCTACTGAACTGCCGTGATGCCACAGACCTGCAGGAAGGTGCGGTGGGATTCCTCCCAGTACCTGGACTCCACCAGCTCCTGCTTGAACTGGGCAGCTTTCTCGAACTCCGAGTCAGTGTTCTTGAGGATGTCCACGATCCTGTCTGCCCACCTACTTACGTCTCCCGCTGGATCGGTGTCGTTTACATTTGTCTCGACGATGACACGTTTGTGGTCCGCGTGGAGCTTCCCCTGTTCGATCAGGTCGAGGATCATCTCTGCCAGGCCAGTCTTGTCGGAAATGAGGACGGGGATGCCCGCCGCGATGGCCTCCAGGCCGACAAGTCCGAACGGTTCGGAGCGGGACGGCATGAGGACCAGGTGGGCTGTCATCATGTCGTTCCTGATGTCCTCCTGTGTCCCGTACGGCCGGAGGATTGGATTCAGGTAGCCACTTTTCTCTAGGATCTTCTTGATCGCCTCGAAGTCACCTTCGTTGATGCCGCGCACGCACCACCGGGCGTTCTTGATCACCTTCACCACTTCTCTCATGGTCAGAGCTATGAGGTCATGACCTTTCAGCTTCTCCACCTTCCGCACTCTGCCGATGGACAGGACGACTTTCTGCTCTCCTTCGGGTCTTACATTGATGGTCAGGAACATCTTGGATGGCTTTGGGAGGAAGATGTGGTGGCTCTGTGGTTTCTTCTCTCCTTTGTACTTGGTGTCAAAGTCATCGTAAATCCGTTTACCCACTGAGAAAGCTGCCTTTGCATTATTAGACTTATCCAGCATGTCCGCCACTTTCTCTCCAGCCTTCATGGCCTTCCGACCTCCCTTGTAGTAATCTGTATCCTCGGGTAGGACGTGGTTGATCGTCACAAGGTCTGCCTGTGGATAGCGTTGATCCCAGATGTTTCGTGCTGCCGTATCTGTGATGTCTGCGTGGCCGATGATGCAGGTGACGTCTTTGGGGAGGTCTGGAAAGTGGACACTGTGGTAGTAGGTCAGCCAGTCTAAAGTTGGCTCGGTCTTACCCATAAAATCTGGCCCAATCAGCTGAACACCGTCTCTGTCGGCTGCCTCCTGGTCTTGTTTCGGCACAAGCAGGGCTGTGCAGTACACGACTGCGTTTGCTTCGAACAGCATTTGGCCTACCTGACAGTTGACAGTAGAAATCCCTCCCTTGGAGGTCCCATACTCGTCGTTGATCAGCAACACTTTCGGTACTTTAAGACCTGTAGGAAGGTAAAAACAAAGACTGATATCAAAGAATATTATAATAATTATTCTGCAAGAAAATTAAAGACATAAATAGATATGTATTGCATAAATCCTTACAGATAGTAATGAACAGATGTTGTCTTAGAATCAGTGTAGAAATCTGAACTTACATTAATACACAATGTCTGTTGACTGATCACACCCTAATAATTTACTGGTTTCAAACACTGTAAACACAAGTATTTTAAGGAAAAGTACAAAGAAGATATTAAAACAGTTTATGTCGACAGTATACTTATTTCCCTCATATAACTGTTCTGCCATCTGCTATAGATACATGTACGTCATTAGTCATACATCCATATGATTACCTTGAAGACTCATAGTACCTTTGGTTCTGCTTCCATGTGGAGTCGTGGTAATCTGATGAGAGGTCTGTGACTTTGAATGACTGTCTTGCTCTCCACCTCCGCTGGGCGGTGCTGCTGCACCTAGGGGACAAGAAACAGATGCCAAAATGCACAATTATACCTCATGCGCTGCTCAACAATACTTTCTTGCACCTGACTCTGTCGTTATTGAAATGATTATACAATACTATTAGATTACCTTACTCACATCTTGTATAACTTAAAACGTAAAACTGTGAGTACCATTACATTTATTCTAACAATTAGATAAGACATACCTGAGCTCTCAAGCTCTGGATCCTCATCCCTACTCAGCAGTTCGCTGACCTCTTCTGTGAACTTAAGTATTGGATGGGCAACTGGAACGCCTTTTGCTGTTGCCTCGCTGATCTCCTCCATGTCATAGGAGTAAAATTCCTCCCTGTGCTCTTTTAGTGCACGAGCGCTGAGCACCTTCTCTACTGTGCCTGTTCCCGGGCTGCACTCATAGAGCACATCAGCGATGATGTTCTCCAGCTGCTGCAGCATCTTGCCACACTGCACCTTGTCATCCTGTGCACTCCGGACACAGATGTTGACTGCACGGCCGTCCGGAGAGAGTTTGATCAGACCTTCCACATTCCTGTCCATAGACTTGGCACCATTTCTCCAGAGCGACGGGCGATACTTCAGCTCCCTCATCAGGCAGGTCTGCACTCGGGGAAAGAACCCGGAGGAGAACATGTCGGTTGAGCCAGCACACTGGACCTGCTTCCCAAAGTAGACCACATTCGGCTCTTGTGTGGACTTCCACACCTTGTCGGGCATAATTTGTTTCAGCAGCCCTGGGATGATGTAGGTCTCTTGGTCAAAAGTATGGCAAAGTTGGAACTCTTGCAGAAGGGTGATCATCAGATCTACATCAGCAACGTCTTGGAACACTTCCTGGATTTCCGCCCTGGTGACGTAGTCCCGACTTGTCCTGAGTCGGTGGGGGATGGGAAAGTCGTCTGGTGCCATGATTCGGCCGAAGACGTCTGTGCCGAGCCAGTTGGGCTTCAGGACAAGGATGGGATCACAGGTGTCCGGGCTAATAAACAGAATCTGTGTGTGAAACAAACAAACATGTTAAAATGGCATATATCATTGCTAACACTTAACTTTATTGTGTCTCTATTCACTATAGACATGAATGTGATATTGTGGCAGAGTAATTACATATGTGTACTGTACCTCTCCCACATGGTGCAAGTATCTTGTAGATTTTTCAAGGAAGTCCTCAGTCACAAGTTCGTAAAATCTCTTGACTTCATCCACGTAGACAGGCCACCTCATTACAGGACACTTGGGGCCAATCTTCTCACACCACTGCGGTAGATGTTCCATTATCTTGGCACAAAGACGAGGCATGTCTTGTTGGTGCTGTAAAATTGGGACAATCAATGTACAATTTGAAAATTTGGTTTCCTTACCATTATAACACTTTAATCACACAGCTTACTAAGCTTACTACAAACAGGTTGTCACAGAAATATCTTTTAGTAAGTTTTGGTGATACTTTATGTTACATACCCAGATAGTATCATAAGGCAAGACCCAGCAAGCATTTATGGGGCCTTGGCTATAACTTTTTTCCAGACAACTCACTGGCCTCAATTTGTACCACTATGCCAGTCCACATGTGTAGATAGAAAGTTACAATAAACATAGTCCGCTCAAAAATCAGTGTTCCTGGTCGTCAATCGTAGTCAACAAAGAATTACATTGAGTCAGGGAACACAACACAACACTTTACTCTCAGTTCCAAATAGAGGGTCAAGAAGGAGAAATACATGTCGTTCACCTGTTGTACCTATCATTCCCTCTGTTCTCAATAGAGGAGCCAAGAAAAGGGTTGGTGCACTAGTACTGTACTCAAGGTGTGTATTACACCTCACATTTCATTGTTGAAAATGTTGTTGTTTTCTTTGTTCTGGACTGAGTAACCATACCCAATGACATTTACATGTAGTAATAGTTGCATTCATATTTGAGCTATTCTCTCTTTTTGCATCCAGGGAGAGGAGTTGGCGGGGCTGAGTTGCAAGGGTCTGTAACTAGGATAGTCTTAATAAACTTTCACGTAAAGTCAGAAATTGTTGATTCTGATACCTAAAGCTTAAGGCCTCAAGTGCCACACATCATATTTACATCGCAATGTGCTTACTTGAAGCAAATCCTCTCTTATCCTGACCAGCATTTTCTTCAGTCGGTCCATCTCAGGTGTCCCAGTCTTCCTACAGTCCATCAGGATCACTTCATCTGCAATACGGAGGTGGTCTTTGTACTCCACTTTCATCGCCTGAACAACAAGGGCCGCTCGACGTTGTCCTGATTGTATCGAAGGAATGTGATATCATATCTTCAATTGTATGAATAATATACAATACATTGCCAGCTGAAGGTTCCATATTTTGAACAGCACGAAGAGCTATTGCTACTACATGAATCTTTATTAAGCTTGAAGGTTTAATCTTACCTGTTGTTAACGCCACCTGGTCTGCATGGCTGGCCACCAAGATGACGTCAGGCTGCCGGTTCGGGTTGCAGGACTTGATGAAGCACAACCACCAGTGGACCTGCAAATAAACACCCATTATCAAATTAAGCGTCACATCATTGATATTTTGCTTCCATTATATGACATCCTGCTTGAAAAGACAGGTTAAGTTCATCAGAAAACTTGCTTACCCAAACAATGAATATACAGAACAGAACAGACGCTAAACCGGGGAGTGAGTGAGTGAGTGAGCTGCAAAATAATATATTAATACCAACCCAGGCATGTTAATTAACAGGAGTAACATTTCACAAGTCATTCTGGCAGTGGTAGCATAGGGTAGCATGACTAAAGAAAGGCGGATACAGTCAAACCTGTCTTGAGCAACCACTCAAGGGACTAAGCAAAACTGGTTGTTGAGGACAGGTGGTTGCTCCCAACAAGTTGGTTAGTTGGCGAAAAAAAAATAAATGATACGGTTTACATGATATACACCTTAAAGTTTCAGTTAGTTTCCAGGAAACATATCTATAAGAGATGCACACTCCATGTTGTGATGTAAACAAATTTCAAGAAACCATTGTTTAACAATCAGAGCTGAGTTTGTCTAACAATCAAACATGGTTTATTTTGTAGTTGTCTGTTTCCTTGAACAGCACAAACAAGTGCCTTCAATTTCTCTACGTCAAGTATATTAAAATTCTCACTGATAATCATTTGCATGGTGCACATTGTTAATATTCTTGACTGATATTCACTTACATAAGGAAAAGAACTTAGAAGTCCAGGTAACTGTGCCCACATAATTCCGCATATAAAATGGCTCCTAGCTGCTGTCAATCAATTTTGGTTGGTGAGGTCAGGTTGAATTCCCCTTTGGGACTGTAAAATAGTGGTTGCTAGTGGGGGAAGACAGGTGGTTGCTGGGAGGGGGTCTTAACTATGTAAAATGGAAGGAACTGTTACAATGTGTCCTCTGTCGGCAGGTGGTTGCCTGTGCCAGGTGGTTGCTCGGACAGGTTTCACTGTAGTTTAACTTCTTAGCAAGCTCATAACTACAATTGGCATAATTTAATTGAAAATTTTGGTAACTTCAGAACCACATCTGTCAAAATGGATGGAAAACAACCAAATTTGGCTACCCGTTGTTCATTGGTCTCGCTGTCATCCGTGATGTTGTACAGCACAATGAAGACGGTGTTCTCTGCATCCATGAACATACTGTGGGTCACCGCGTACTCCGCCTGGCCAGCAAAGTCCCACACGCTGACCTCCCCCACCCCTGGAACATGGAAGGTTTCTATGTCCACCCCTGGGGTGGGGTCATGAGGTTGACTCACTGGCCGTCGGGAGAGTCTTTGGATCAGTGCAGACAGCAAGCCCTGGTGTGTAAGATGCAGGTGTCATTACTGGTATATACAATAGATATGGAATTACTAAGTAATATACTATACATTTTTTGTCAAATAACCAGTGCAGGGCAACATATTAGAATAGTAATCACACATCATGCCTTGCTCTTTGAGGATTAAGGATTAAACAGGATTTGAACGATCATTACTAAGGTAAATGTTACGTGCCTTTGTGAGACTTCGTTTCAGAGTGGACTTCCCAGTTGCCTCCTTCCCTCCTATAAATACCTTAAACCTCTTGAACTTCACCCCGCCTGACTGCTGCATCAACTCGTGGTAGGTCTTCTCTTGTTTCACCTGTTTGTCCAGGTTCTGGGAGAACAGAAATCTGATGTTTTATTATAAGTGGTTCATTATCATGGACAGTCTTCCCACAAAGCAACAGAGTAGCTGGTAGCAAATACATGTAACATTCTGAGTGTGCACATAAACACACACTTACTCTTATCCTGCTGCCAGTGATCAGAGTGCATCAGATAGAGGCACCAAATGACTGTACCCTATGGAATGGAAAAGTGTTGTGGGCTACTTAGTGATTTACCTTCCAGCGCCGTTGAGTCTCAGGATCCCTTGCATAATCCAAGGGAGTCTTCCCCTCCTGTAAAGTTAACATGAAAGATGCATTTTGATATCTTGCTGTTACAAACCAATCTCTCATAGTCTATTCAGGCTGAAGCAGGCAACAAATCAGCTTGCCAACTAACAAACTTAAGTAAGCAAAAATCACAGCAATGTCTCTTGTGAAAAATGTGTGATTGGGTGGAGTAATCTACAACGCATTGGACTTACGACTTCCATCACTTCACTCAGGTAAAAATGAGTACCTAATTTTGTAAGGGTGAGGACGGGTACTATTCATAGAAAAAATATGACAAAGGTTAGTTGAAACAAATGTAAATCACATTATCTTTGGTCGTAATATCAGCTCCAGAACGAATCAGAAGCTCACAAGTCCCGGTGTGGCCCCTGGCAGCAGCCAGATGCAGAGGTGTGGACTCGAACTGTACAGAGAAAAGTGATAAAGGTGGTCTGTGTAACACGAAATGTCTTTCCCTGTTCAGGTTCATTCATGAAGAGGTCGACCAGGTGGTAATGGTATCTTTATTGTTGCATTTTGTCAAAAATGTGTCATCACTGTAAAGAGAGAAAAATAGATATCACACCGTAATTTTTTTTATTTGTTAATTCAAACGATCTGCATTAGTCAGTACAATGTAAATACAAAAGACTGGTGACGTTCAGTCGAAAATTTGGGTGAGTCAAATTTTTGTGCTGGATATTACAGTTTAACTAGTTCAATAATGACATCTATATATACCAACACAGATGAACTTTCAAGTTAAGTAAATTCAATGTATCGCTAGTCTTCCTGGAGTCATAAGACAAACATGTTACATAAAATAACACAGTACATTGAGACTATTTCCACCTTAACCAATTGTTTGCAAAATGTAACCCATAACATTGGGCGACACGTTCAGGTCTTGTTACTTGGTAACCATTATGTAAAAAAGAAACTTCAGAATCTGTAATGCCTTTAGTGGTAAAATATGGAAGACTCATTCATGTAGCATATGCTAGACCACACTGACTTGATTTGATTTGATGGGTGACACCCACACACGTGACTCGGTAAGTGAAAGTAAAACAGTAAATTCGTGGGGGAAGTTTGTACAAATGAAACTGTCAATTTGAAAACAGATCATTTCACTACTTTGTAATACAGTTGTGAACCTAATAATAATAACCTTTATTGCAAAGTCATGCCCGAGGGCCAATCGCATACAAAGTAAAGCAGTAGTGGTATACGTATACATAATCATACTTAACAAAGAAGGAAAACGACAATTAAGATAAATCAAAAGGGAATAACGTCTAATCTAAATCTATATTTTCTACTTATTAATAAGCTATTTGATGTGTTTGACTTCTTTTCCATATGCCGTAGGAGATGAATTGTCTAACATTTTCATATATAAAGGGGTTGGACAACTTAAGCAAGAAGATTGATTTTTATTGGTCGGTGAGGTGATAAAAGCTTGGGAAAGTTTTGCAAATTTTAAGAAAAAGTTTGTTTCTTTCGGAAATGTAATGTGAACATTGACAAATGAAATGTAGTTCATCTTCCACTGCTTTCCCTTAAACAGTATTTACATGTGATTATTGTTCTGTCGTCAACGGGCAGTTTTTTTGTTCCTGCCCCTCTCTATTTCTTGTGAATAAGCACTTATCCTTATTCTACATAACGCGGATATGTGTGTGCCAGGGGGAAGTCCCGGAGCAGGGTACAAGACTCTCATACAAAAGAAACTCAGTGACAAAATGCATTTTTACAAGTCATTTACACCTGCTCCAGAACTAAGCGTCAAGGTTATCTCTGAATGAGACTTGTTGGAAGGGATAATTAGTAGATTGATATTAATGTTGTGAGTATTGTGACAGGGGTACCATGGGCACCTTTGTCCAGGTACAGGTCAGTAGAAAGGAGGGCAGGGTTATACATTTGTAGCTACTTACCTCGTCCCTTGCTTCCAGTTTAGCCCCATTTTTTATCAGAAGCTCTGTTACCTCAGTCTGCCCGTACTCGCTGGCCACATGCAGGGATGTCTGGTTTCCCTGGATAGAACAACAGTTTGGACAGTAACCGGTTACAACATGACTGCCAAGAGACAAGTATACTGTCATAAAATGCTATGCAGGGTTCTCCTCAGAATCTTTTAGTATAGTGGAGGGGCTGGCAAAATTAACCCGAACCAACGTGCTACGCTTTCATGAAAATGTGTTCATTTTGCATGACAGAGGATGTCAAATACTACAAGTATAATAAATTGTTGTGATTCCTTTGTTGTGAAGTGTCAAAACCACTAATTGTTTTGCCCATTCACAAGTTTTTGCAGACAATGCCAAATGGAAAAGTGATGCCACTTGGCACAAAAATCTGTGAATTTTCATTAATTTTAGCAAAACTAACCAGGAAAATAGGGAAGAAACACACTAGATTTCAAAAATAGTATAGTGGAGCTGGGCTAGGAGTATAGTGGAGGGCCTCCCTTATTCCATCCTTTGGGGAGAACTATGAAAAAGTGCAAACGTGGACTGAAATGAATACGTCAAATATAATTTTTGTTCATCACTTCAAATGTTAGAGATCATATCAAAAGTATTTCTAATTATTGGTTTGATAAGATAAGGTAGATGGCAGAGAGTACTTAACTTAGTATTTGTTTTCTTCTGTGTAAAATTTTAAATGTGGGCCTTTGAAGCATGCAGCAGAGGTTAGCGCATGGGGAGTGCGAAAAGAACCTAATATGATAAAAAGGTCACAATCTTCTGCACCAAAGGCTGCGTGCATACATTGTAGATGATAGTACATAATGGAATAGTCATTCATGTAGCCTTAGCATTACGTTTACTTTATTACAACACTGACTTGGATGACATCCACATGCACAACTGGCTAGTAGGTGAAAGTCAAAAAACGCAGAAGTGTGACTGTCCATTTTTAACATTTGAAACAGGGCCTGGTGCTTTTACTATTATTCTGCAATATTGCGATGTTTGGGAATGATTATGTACATTATGCACATTCAAGTAGTAAGTCTATGTGTGTTGGTCGGGAAGCCACAGAAGGAATATTTATTCATTTATTTATAGAATATGAAAAAACACTTAGTGACAAAATGCCTTTATATACAAGTTATTTAAACTTACCTTACTCCAGAACAATAGCGTCAATTTATCTCTGAAGGAGACTTTTTCTTGGAAGGGATCATTTAATTTAGTAGATGACTATCAATGTTGTGAGTGTTGTGACATCATCATGGTCACCATTGTCCAGGTACAGGTCAGGAGAAATTAGAGCAGGGTTACAGCTACTTACCTCGTCCCTGGCCTCCAGATCAGCCCCTTTTTTTATCAGAAACTCTGCTACCTCAGTCTGCCCGCACCTGCTGGCCACATGCAGGGATGTCCGGTCAGACTGGATAGAACAACAGTTGGGACAATAACTGGTTACTGTCTGGACAGAGACAAATAAACTAACTGCACAAACGTGCTTAAATTAGATAAATTGACGTCTAACCTCTGGAAGACAGGGAACAACAGATGCTAAACCAGATAGTGATTGAGTGTGCGTGAGATTATGATAATTTAAAAAAAAAGATTGATTTCAAAGTATATTGTAATTTGGTACCTTTCTTCTTGTGAATAAGGGCATATCTTGTGGTAGCAATACCAAACTAAGCTATGTCCATCATTGTGACAAGTTTAACCTCGCTGTAAAAGTCATGCCTGAATGCTATCAGTATGCACTTTCACTTTTCACTTTTCACTTTATTTATTTTACCAGTAATTACATGTTATGTGAATATCAGTGGCATTGTGCCATGTCACATTCAATTTCACGTTGGTCTTGAATTCCTTAAGTTAAGACTTGATGGTGTTTTGAGATAAACCATGTGCCAGGCACGGTAAATCTCATCTTTGGGTGTGTCTGAAATAATTGTTTGTTGACAGCAAATTTCTGCATATAAGAGATGCTCTCACTCTAAATCATGTCATATCTTACAAGTCTGCAGTTTCCTGTTACAATTACATAATTATTTCTAACACTGTTGAATACAGTTGGCAGTTTGGCTCGAATTACTTAGTGACATTTTTTTGTAACATGGTACATTGAAATAATTTTTCAGCAGTTGACATATCATCAAGTTTAAGGCAATCAATGGTCAATATTGAGAACAGTATGCACCACAATATATTGTGCAGATAAAAAAGCCAATTGAAAATAACTTGTTGCTGCTAGTTTGTTACCATCCCATCAAAATGCTAATCACATTAATTAACATTGATATATCAGAACTCCCACCTTTAGTTTGATCAATGCAATATCAGTACCCTTACCCATTCCCAGCCTCCCTTAGTGTTGACATCCACCCCAGCCTCCAGCCCCCTCCTCACAGTCTGCACATCACCTTCTCTCACAGCCCAGAAGAACTCGTTCAGGTCCATCTCTGGGGGCAACACAGAATGGACAACATGTTAGGCAGGGTGGGTGTCCAGATGTCTTGTTTGCTTTTTTACAAACAGATCTGGATCATAGAAATAAATTAGTAATACTTAAAAAATGATATTGACAATGCTGTTAAGTTACTGATGACACTGTCTAATTATGTACTTGAGAAAATGAGACGGTCAAACTGCTGTTCAAAGTTTAACAGTCAATGCACAAGACAATACTCATAAAAATCCAGTAGCCAGTGATTTGATCTGGTACATGATGGGGTTGACATGCAAATACAACATGATGACTCAGGTAAAGGACTGTACAATATTCAGTAGAGTGTGGGATGGAGGGGAAAATTGTCTTCGGGGGAAGCGAAGGGAAAACCATTTAGCCAGCTGGGAGCCTACGTCAGGACCATGTCTTCACTTTGTTTGAAAATATACAATCTTTATTGACACGACAAAAGTACAGCGACTTTCGTAAGGTCTACATGTATAACAACTACTTACAGTACAACTAAACACACATATATGGATATCTATAGGTATGACTAAATCAACATATAGGGTCTAGCATGTCATTAACACTATTAGTTCTACGGTATAAACATTCGTGGATATATTTGCCTACTTGTACACAGTGAGGGTTATCGCCTCCCAGAATGTAGTTGAATTTATCTATCGAACAGAGAGTAGCAAATTCTTTAGAACAAGCGGAAAGTAATGTGAACAGCTCTGTGCGTTTATCATTATATCGAGAACAATCCATAACAAAGTGACGTTCGTCTTCGATCTCATTTGGGCAAAATGGACAAAACCTCTGGTCACGGGGAATTTTAGTATATCTTCCGGCTTCTATATTTAGTTTGTGACTACTGATTCTCATCTTTGTAATTGCTCTACGAAGTTCGAAACTGTGTACATTCAAAAGATACTTCTTTTGTCCGTATCTTTCCTTTAGCGTAGAATAAATGCAAAGTTTTGAGTTATTCTGGATAGAAGAATGCCATTCTTGTATGTATATATCCTGTAAGCGGAGTCGTAATTGGTCGGTTAGCATATTAACATGATACAACCTCGGGTTTGTCCATACATGTCCAAAACCATTATAGTTGAGAATGTCAGTTACGTGATTTGTCCAGTCGTATTCGCCGGAAAGTAAAACATCATATGCTTCACGTAGTAAAGAATCTTCGGGTAAGTTTGCTAGACGGTGCCAGTATTTAATTAATTGTATCTCAGCATTGATCGAAATGGGAAAGGTTCCTAACTCACCACGGATGCCGTCATTTGATGATTTCGCATGTACTCCGAGTAAAAATTTTTGGAAACTCATGTCAATGGTGTCAAATTCTGGGATACTAGTATGTGAAGGAAGTCGTATATTTTCAATTGCGAAGTTGTCATTTTCTAATTTCATTCCTGATGCCAGTGACAATAGTCTATCCTTGTCTGATCTTTTCTTAAAATGGATGACGTAAGTATGAGTGAGGTCCGAAGACACACTCTTCCTAACAGTTGCTGGGAGACCTCCCTCTAGATGGAGTTTGTTTAAAAAGGAAGAGAAAACAGTTTTGGGTGAAGATTCTGGAATTTGTTTTGATACAATAATTTTGATTGCTTTAGAAGTTTGGTCAAAACATGTGAGTTCGGCTCCGTACAGTAAAATAGGCAGTACAAACTTGTTGAAAAGGCTCATTCCTAGGTGAATTGGAATGTTCTTTTCTGAGAATAAAAGTGACTTTAGTTTGAATAAAGCTCTCATGGCTTTATTCTTTAAATATTTCCTGGCTGCTTTAAACTTTCCCGAAGAAGTCAGGGGAATACCAAGGTAAGTATAACTGTCGGTTACTAGTATTTCTTTGCCATATATATAGAATTTGTTTGATAATCTCTTAATAGAACCTTTTGTAAAAACCAGTACTTTCGTTTTAGATACATTAACCCTTAATTTCCATTTGTTGCAATAAGATTCCAGGTTATTGATACAATTCTGAAGCCCCTCTTTCGACAATGAGATCAAGGCTAAGTCATCTGCCCAAGATAAACAGTTGAGTGATTTAGAATTCAAAATTGCGGCGTCACATGTATCAGCAAAGCATTGAGGTAGGTCGTTAATAAAAATATTGAATAATAATGGACTGAGATTGCAGCCTTGTCTTACTCCGCATGTGGAAACAAAGGGGCTTGACAAACCATTTTGTAGTCTGACAGTATAGTTCACATGGAGGTACATGGATTGCAATACATTGAAGAATTTCCCACCAACACCAAGATTTAACAATTTGTAGAATAAACCGTCCCGCCATACACTGTCAAAAGCTTTCTTCATGTCAACAAAGCAAACATATAATTTCCCTCTCTTTTTTTCAATATATTTCTCAATAAGAGCTTTCAGGATAAATACATTGTCAGAGGTTCGGCACTTTCTTCTGAATCCGAATTGAGTGTCCGCTAGCAGACAATTGCTTTCAACGAATTTCTGTAAGCGAGTATTTAAAAGGAATGTGAACAATTTGGACAGACAGCTTGAGATGGCGATTCCTCTATAATTATCTACGTTAGATTTGTCGCCAGATTTAAAAATTGGTGTAAGGATACTTGTGGTCCAGTTAGATGGAAATTTGTTGTTGGAAAGGATTGTATTAAAGAGAATGACCAGTGGTTCGCATATCTTTTCTGCCCCATATTTTAACATCTCGTTTGAAATAGAGTCAATACCACATGCTTTTCCAGATTTTAGTGATTTCAAACCAGTCATAATTTCTGGTGTCGTGAAAGGGTAATCTAATGAATTTTGGGCGTTTTTATCTAAATGTTTAAGAGAATCAGTGACACTTTTTTCAAAAGAACTGTCAAATTCATTGTTTTTTACCAGATTATTTAATCCTTGAAAGTGTTCTATCCATTCTTTACTTGTGATATTAGGATCTATGTTACCGTTATATTTTGTGCCGTTTACTTCCTTGTCAAGAGTATTGAACAATGACCAAAATTGTTTGGGGTTTTTCTCATTTAATGTTTCTAGATCACGTAATAGATTGGCTTTATAATTCCGTTTAGAATGTTTGATAATTTTTTTGTACTCTTTCAAGGCTGTGAAATACTTCGTTCTGGTTTCTTGTTTCCATGGTTCTTTCCTCAGTTCTAAAGATAATCTTTTTACCCTTTGACGTAGGGACCAACAATTTTGATCAAACCAAATTTTGTTCTTTTTGATTTGTGTCTTTCTATTGTTTTGTATCTTACGTCTTATTCTAAGAGAGCTTTTGGAAACATCTAATAAAATTTCAGTGAAGCTTGATACGGCCTCCTCTGACGAGTGAAATGTTTTGTTGCAGAAATCTCTCAGTTTTGAATGCGTGTCTTTGTTGTTTATAGTATCTAAATATAATTGTTTTGATTCGTCAGTCCAAATGAATTGTGTTGGTTTAGGATTATAACATTGGCTATCCTCCTTCAGGACTAGAGGAGAGTGCTTTGCAGACAATGAGAAAGAGATGTGACAGTGATCGGAAAATGGCGATATAGAATTAACATTCATGTATTGTATATCGGTTAACATCGACCTTTGAGTGATGCAGTAGTCCACAACACTTGAACCATTATAATGATAACATGTAAAATCACCTTTTAGATCCCCCGCGAATCTGCCATTCAAGATGGTCAAATCAGCCGACGAGCACAATTCTATAAGGCGTTTACCGTAATTGTTTACTTTAGAATCTCTATTATTCCTTTTCTTTGTATCTAAAACATCTTTTGTCAGGGGGTCATCCGGGGAATCAATACTAAAATAGGTTTCCAAAACAGATCCTGTTCTAGCATTGAAATCCCCTAGGATGATTATGTCACCAAGATTGGAGAATTTGCAGATATCAATGGATAATGTATCAAATGGGTCGACTTGTATGGACTTTGAGGATTCGGGAGGGATATAAATGTTGCAAAGGTATAGGTCTTTTTCGAGTCCAAAGAATTTTTTGTCAAGTTTGCACCAAATGCTGTCGACTGAACTACTCTCTAATTTTGTAATCCCCTTTCTGAACGAACTTTTGAAAATAGTCGCAACCCCACCCGAATTACGTTTTGCCCTCTTATTCCTACATCTATTACTACTAAACAAACTATACCCTGGGAACTGAAAATCTACATAATTGTCTGCCCAGGTTTCCTGTATACAGACAATATCACTATTTCTAAAGTAATTACAAAACTCTACATCGCTAAACTTTTTCTTAACACTGCCTTGGATATTCCAACTTGAAAAAACTAGCGCAGATTTTTTCTCCATGTCCTTGAAATTAAAGATATTGAAGGTGTAGATACAGCTACAAGAAGTAAGACTTATACTATATTATTATATCAGTAAACAAGTATTCAGATATTACCTTGAAGGTGGTGTAGAATCATATGAGTATTAAGATATAAGAATGTTCCAAACTTTACGGAGTCGGTGTCCTAGCTGTCTCCACTGTGGGCTGGGATGTCCGTTCTTGCCAGCTTTCCACCAGGCGGGCCTAACGACTTGTCCGGTACCGCTGGCCGTGTCCCCGCTCCTCGTCGTCGGTCCAAGCTGGCCGGGAACTCCGATGTTAGCTCCCTTCGACAAGCCAGGTGCAGCTTGTCCTGTTCCAACCGCTGTGTTCCTATGTGCTTGTTTCACGGTGGGCGGCTGGTAAGGTGGCTTCCTAGACCTCGTGACTGGAACTGGAACAGGGCGCGGAAAAGAAGGTCCGTTTTGCCACCTCATGGGCGTCCGCTGGTTGACACTGGCAGGAAGACGGGCGGCCTGTGTATCTGTCCAGGCGGGAGACTGTCTCACGGCCCCGGTCCCGGATGCCGGGTACAAGGTTCGCTTGACGTCCGACACAAGCATCTTGGTGCCGCTATTAGGATCCAGGTGGATCTGGTCGGGGAGGTACAGATGCATATGAAGTAGGTCCAGGGAAATTTTGAAATCTTGACCCTCTGAAATGCCACTTTCTACATTTTGATGGACAAATTTTGCTGGTAGGCTAAGCTTCTCTAAGGATGGCCATTCCCCAGCTCAAGAAGTAATTCAATGGCCCTCCCCCATAAAAATATTTTTTACCAGCCATCCCCCTGGTAAATATTGTACAATCCCTAAGACCATACCTGGACTGTAGTCTTAGTTAGCAGACAAGTATTTCTGGGATCCCTGGTGGTGTTCAGGTGTCAGTCATATTGGCTCAAAAGACAAGCAATATCCCAAATTACAACATGGCGGCCTGATTGCCACATCAGCAAGCAAACAGGTACAAACATGCAGACTGGGACTTTGACCTTTCATCACCCGATGCATGGTCACAGTCCACATGGGAGCCACTTCAACTCAGGGGTGAATATTTGTATATTAAGTATCGATCTTCAAAACTTGTTTTGAATATTGCTGACACATTAAGCCAGGGATCAGTTAACATTTACTGACAAACTTCTGCCTTATGCAAAAATAATACGCACACACGAACGCACACACTCACTTTCAGTGTCACTCACTCCAAAGCATAGTTCATTTGTAGAAACTCTGGGAAAATACTGGAGTAACACACCCTACAGAGATACTCCCTGTGAGGCTGTGTGTATCTTCCCTTTTTTCCGTAGTCAGAGGGTACCTAATGTTTGCTTTGGAGGATATATATCCGAAAGCTTTCCTTATGGCCATTTAGAGATTCCAATGTGTTTCTCTTGAGTTTCATGGTAATCAATCACTCCTAGAAGGAGAGCATAGCAGACAACAGGCTGACAGGTCCTTGTGTGTCTGTGAGTGGAGCAATGGACCGATCCCAAAGCCCCGCCCCTTGTTCGATCATGCTCTATTTTGAACACCTCCGTCAAAAAAAGCGCTTGTCGGACAGAACTGGCTGCCACCGCTGTTTAGCTGATAATAATGACTGACTTCGGTTTAGCTTTTTTGACCCTGAAATCCTCTCAGACTGGGCCGAAAAAAAATGCCCTGACTTCTTTGTTGAAGGCTACATCCACTGGGCACAGTCGTTTGAGGAGGGGGCTGCAAAATTGAAGTAAGGGCATTATAATTTCAATCAAAGCAAAAGCGGGAGGCACCGCATATCATTACCTTGTTGGTGGACAGGAGTGCCCGGTTTCTGACATACGGTCGATGCACGTGAAAACTAGGGTACATCTATTTGTGACTCGGTTTCTACTGCGTTTGTTGCATTCATAACAGCTGCATTAATGTTCATTATAAAGTCGAAATCAAGAAGAGAGCAGCTCAGGTACTCGTGGAGAGGGAGCTTGTATTACGAACCAACTAATGCGACACTTCTACAAAGTCTGCCAGTGCATAGTTCCATATCTTGCTCTACACGTGCATCCTGCCCACCATCAATGTAATGCTATGCAGTGGCTCTCGCCCACAATACCTATACTCGGTGGGTGCAGCCTTTGACAAAGAATAGCATAGCATTTTTCTTTGGCCATTCATGTTCAACTGGGGCTATTTTTGACGGAGGTGTTCGAAATAGAATAGGGGGTTCCATCTTGTTCTATTTGTTCGATATGACGTTCGATCGGGATCGGTCCATTGGTCATGGATATCAGCTATGTTTTCCATGAGGTTTCACATGTGTGTCCTTCAGTCACACATTAAAATCAGAATAGAAAAGTGTCCCAGTATGTTTCTACTGTATGATAAATACATTAACTTTTAGTTTTACTCAACTTTCACCCACTCTCACTCAGTCAGCATCAAATAAACCCACAAAGAGCTACTAGTACTAGTTCAAGACACTCCAGGTTTTTAATACTAGTAACAGAAGTTCTTAACAAGCAGGAGACATAACTATAATATTGTACTGAGGCTTTGATCCCTCAAAAATCCTTGAATTCTGAAAATTCAGTATAGAGGCTAATCCCAGTATAGGGGGCTTCTACCTGATAAAACTTTCAAATATGCTAGCTAGAAAACTAACGTTTTGGAATGTATGGTTACTAGTACATACATTTGAGACCGCGTCTGTTATAACTGTAATCTGATACCTAGAGCTGCATTACAATGTGAACCAGACAGTCAACAAAACTTTGGTGTGAATAAAGCAATGGATGTGTAAGAAGAGTCTCCTTATTCAGTAACATGTAATTTACAACTTAAGTTGAAAGCACATTGATGGTGCATCTAATTTATAAGATTGGCAACTTACCATTGAATACAGCCAGCACAAAATGCACTTGGAGTCACAATTTTTAAGTTGGATCCCATCCCTCAAGAATCCATTCCAGAGCACACACCAGATTCCTGTCATTGTCGATCTCGATGACCTTGAAGTCTTCCGGGATGACTTTGATGTTCCTGCAGAATCCAGGTAGGTGAGAGGAGAGATGACAGGGGATGCTACACTCCCCGTGGAGCCAGACAGTGTGTTCCTCCGCACTGCTGATCAAGTCCTGGTCGTCTGTACGGATTGTGTCCTCCATGTTGGGTTGTGTGCTGCAGCTGTTGTGTCTGAGCTTAACACTTCTTGACTGATTAGTATGGAGCTGCAAAACAGGGAAAAAGAGAATCTCATAAGACATTGTAAGGTCACTTGAAACTCTTGAGTTTCTTTTTGGCTAATAGAACTGTAAGGCTGAAATTTCAAATACAATTAGCAAACAAGCTTAATGTAGCGTACATCAAAATGACTGGACCAATACATGCAAAACACTTTTTTTCCATAGTCTACCAAAAATCACTGCTTAAGTGCATCCAAGCAAACCATACATACAACAAGCTATTCAATTTTGCGGTTAATTGTAGCCAGCCCACTCTAATTCAACGTTAAATGTTTTGGTAATTTACTTATGAAGCAGAAATGGTTGCTTTCATTCTACATAGCATGTTATTAATGATGAATTCATTCATAATATCAATCATTAATTAAGCTATAAGGTATCTCGGTTGGCTAAATTGGCATTTTGACCTTCCACTGTTTTCTTATTAACGAATTAAGAACGAATGGAGCCGTAACGAATGTTGATAGATGGGCATTAAAGAATTCTAAATCTGATTTTTGGGGGCCAAATTGATGACGTCATTATTTTTATTGGCTCTGATATTATTTTTTTCTATGACAAAATGCAGCACTTTGGTACATACCACTGTAATGAAACTTCGTTTTTCGTTGCATAATGATGAAGGCTACAAACTCACCGTTGCACAAACTGATATCTACTAACGATCTGTAGTTATTAAGAATTGAATTTTTTTAATTAGATGAAAACAAACATTTTCTAATTACTACAGATCATTAGTAGATATCAGTTTGCGCAACCGTGAGTTTGTAGCTTTCATCATTATGCAACGAAAAACGAAGTTTCATTACAGTGGTATGTACCAAAGTGCTGTATTTTATCATAGAAAAAAATAATATCAGAGGTAATAAAACTGATGACGTCATCAATTTGGCCCCCCAAAAATCAGATTTAGAATTCTTTAATGCCCATCTATCAACATTCGTTACGACTCCATTCTTTCTTAATTCATTAATAAGAAAACAGTGGAAGGTCAAAATGCCAATTAAGCCAACCGAGATACCTTAATTATTGTTAAAGGGCTCCTGAGAATTATACACAAACCAGATTCAGACAATAATTTCAACATGGCGTATTCTGCATCACCCATGGTCCCAGCCCACCTGCAGGTTGGATCGCCCTGGCTCCTTAAAACCCGTGGTTGGTAACTCGGGAGATAAATTTACATGGTGTTGTAATCTATATAATCCGACTGACGGAGGCCACCTGTATCGTTGGGACAACAACTGTTTACAAGTCAGGACCTTCTCCTTTGAGTTCGACCTGTGCATGTGCACTTGGACTCATGAATGAGCTTATAAATACATGTATATTAAGCCCTTTTTACAATCACAGAGATCAGAATGCATGTGCGGCAGGGCTCAAAATACTCAGACACCCAAAATTGGAGCTATTCACACAATTTTTTTCTGTGGGTACACATAATCTCTATCCTATCAAAATCTGCAAGCAATTAATTAATTCCTAATTAATCCGTACTAGTATCTCTAGACTGAGTTCATTTCATTTAATTTCTAAAATTCAATCACTAGTTTTGTTACTCAAGATTTACCGTTAACTGCAAACAAATGATATAAAAGTATAGCGCCAATTTTGACTCATCTTGGTGGCATTTATATCAAGAACTGGTGAATTGGGTGAAAAATTCAGGTGTCTGTCATAGTGGCTCAAAAAACAGGACAATCCAAAATTCCAACATGGCTGACTGACTGCCACATCAGCAAGCAAAATGCAGGTACAAACATGCAGACCAGGCCTGGGAAATTTTGAAATGTTGACCCTCTGAAATGTCACTTTCAACAATTTTTAATCAAAAAATTTTGCTGGTACAGTGGAAGCCAGTTAATTGCACAATGGATTAATGCACACTCCTGTTAACTGAACGGAATCCCAAAATCCCAAACCAGTGCGGTCCAGCTAGAACCAGCCGGATAATTACACGAAATTCACTGGAAAGTAGGCCGTGCAATTAAGCAGCTTCTACTGTTATATGTATAATAAGCTTAAAAATGGCCATCCCCCTCAGTGAGCTCAAAAATTTTTTTCAATGCCCAGTCATTTCGCATTGAGACGTGTGTTTTCTCCAATGGGTATGACGTAAATAACAATTTCGACACGGTATATTCTGCATCACCCTCGGTCCCAGCCCCCCTGCAGGTAAAAGTGGATCGCCCTTCGGCCTCCTACCTGTGGTCGGGCTGGTAACTTGCAATGGGAGATACAGAATACATGGTGTTGTACTCTATATAATCCGACTGACGGAGGCCACCTGTATCATGGAGACAACAACTGTTTACAAGTCAGGACCTTCACCTTTGAGTTGGACCAGTGCATGTGCACTTGGACCCTTGAATTAGATTATAAATATCACAGAGATCTGAAATCACGTACGGAAGGGCTCGAAATACTGGGTGCATGCCCAAGGGCGCACCCAGGGTAGTCACGACTACAAATTAGTGACCAGCCAATATTTGCCCGCACCGACATATACAAGAACTCGTTTTTTCCGTGTACAATCCCTGAGTGGAACTCCCTGCCTGGCACGGTTGTAAGTGCTCCCAACGTTGAGTGCTTCCGTGCCAGGCAGGCCGCCTGCCCGTCCTAACCCAGGACCTCAACTACACCCCCCCCCCACGATGCCCCATGCGGGGTCATTTGGGGGTATCCGGATGTAGATGTAGATGTGCACCCAAAATTGGAGCTATATGTGTACCCAATATTTTCTGCGGGTGCACATAATCTCTATCCTATCAAATTCTGCAAGCAATTAATTAATTCCTAATTAATCCGTACTAGTATCTCTAGACTGAGTTCATTTCATTTAATTTCTAAAATTCAATCACTAGTTTTGTTACTCAAGATTTACCGTTAACTGCAAACAAATGATATAAAAGTATAGCGCCAATTTTGACTCATCTTGGTGGCATTTATATCAAGAACTGGTGAATTGGGTGAAAAATTCAGGTGTCTGTCATAGTGGCTCAAAAAACAGGACAATCCAAAATTCCAACATGGCTGACTGACTGCCACATCAGCAAGCAAAATGCAGGTACAAACATGCAGACCAGGCCTGGGAAATTTTGAAATGTTGACCCTCTGAAATGTCACTTTCAACAATTTTTAATCAAAAAATTTTGCTGGTACAGTGGAAGCCAGTTAATTGCACAATGGATTAATGCACACTCCTGTTAACTGAACGGAATCCCAAAATCCCAAACCAGTGCGGTCCAGCTAGAACCAGCCGGATAATTACACGAAATTCACTGGAAAGTAGGCCGTGCAATTAAGCAGCTTCTACTGTTATATGTATAATAAGCTTAAAAATGGCCATCCCCCTCAGTGAGCTCAAAAATTTTTTTCAATGCCCAGTCATTTCGCATTGAGACGTGTGTTTTCTCCAATGGGTATGACGTAAATAACAATTTCGACACGGTATATTCTGCATCACCCTCGGTCCCAGCCCCCCTGCAGGTAAAAGTGGATCGCCCTTCGGCCTCCTACCTGTGGTCGGGCTGGTAACTTGCAATGGGAGATACAGAATACATGGTGTTGTACTCTATATAATCCGACTGACGGAGGCCACCTGTATCATGGAGACAACAACTGTTTACAAGTCAGGACCTTCACCTTTGAGTTGGACCAGTGCATGTGCACTTGGACCCTTGAATTAGATTATAAATATCACAGAGATCTGAAATCACGTACGGAAGGGCTCGAAATACTGGGTGCATGCCCAAGGGCGCACCCAGGGTAGTCACGACTACAAATTAGTGACCAGCCAATATTTGCCCGCACCGACATATACAAGAACTCGTTTTTTCCGTGTACAATCCCTGAGTGGAACTCCCTGCCTGGCACGGTTGTAAGTGCTCCCAACGTTGAGTGCTTCCGTGCCAGGCAGGCCGCCTGCCCGTCCTAACCCAGGACCTCAACTACACCCCCCCCCCACGATGCCCCATGCGGGGTCATTTGGGGGTATCCGGATGTAGATGTAGATGTGCACCCAAAATTGGAGCTATATGTGTACCCAATATTTTCTGCGGGTGCACATAATCTCTATCCTATCAAAATCTGCAAGCAATTTAATCATAAAATCCGCATCTCTAGAGTTCTAAAATTCAATCACTAGTTTAGTTTTGTTACACTAGATTTGACTGCAAACAAATTATATAAAAGTACAGCGCCAATTTTGACTAATCTTAGTGATATTTATCAGTAACTTTGCCCCCCCCCCCCCAACACCCAACCAAGTGTAAACTGGCATGGGTAAAAATAAAAAATTTTCCCCATACACTGTCATGCCAGTTTCATAACTGTAGGAAGCCTCAACATACGTTTCAATATCACATCGGAAATAACGTCAACTTTAAACATAACGGAATAATAAACTTCAACATACCAAGTCAAAAGTTTGTGAAGTTTCCCAGTTTGCCCTCTGCAATGAACTCTGACCTTTCGGACTGTGCTACTCAGGACGAGGGGTGGATCAGGCCACCAGCCACGGCCACATGCTTGTAGAGAGCTCTTGGAAGCACTGACGCCTTGCGGTTACGATAGGTACTGCCATTGAGCTGTCTGAGCTACTGTGTGTAACGTTAGTGAGGATAGAACTAGAATTGTGCTCATAAAACGCCCACTTAGCCTGCACCTGCCCATGCACTGTTTTCGGAAAACTTTTGTGGACTTTCGTATTAATTCTTAGCACCTGTTAAAGAAAAGTAGCTAGGACTGGCTTCGAAGCATTTTCCAATGGGAGCCACCATGACAGAAATATCGGAAGTTTTCTTGGAAATGTATATTAAAGCTAGGTGCGCCTAAGTTGTTGCAATCGTTCAGTGGTGGTGATGGAATGGCATTAGTATGTGTGCATGTGTGAGGCTCAATGAGGAATGTTGTATCCTGTGAGGCGTGTACAGCAGCGTTAGTATAACTGCAATTCAGCATAAGGGCTAAGGACTGTTAGTGTGACTGCAATTCAGCACCAGGGACGGTACTGTTAATGTGACTGCAATTCAGCACCAAGGACGGTACTATTAGTGTGACTGCAATTCAGCGCTAAGGACAGTACTGTTTGTGTGACTGCAATTCAGCACCAGGGACGGTACTGTTAGTGAGACTGCAATTCAGCACCAGGGACGGTACTGTTAGTGTGACTGCAATTCAGACCAGGGACGGTACTGTTAGTGTGACTGCAATTCAGCACCAGGGATGGTACTGTTAGTGTGACTGCAATTCAGCACCAGGGACGGTACTGTTTGTGTGACTGCAATTCAGCACTAGGGACGGTGCTGTTAGTGTGACTGCAATTCAGCAATAGGGACGGTGCTGTTAGTGTGACTGCAATTCAGCACCAGGGATGGTACTGTTAGTGTGAGTGCAATTCAGCAATAGGGACGGTGCTGTTAGTGTGACTGCAATTCAGCACTAGGGACGGTGCTGTTAGTGTGACTGCAATTCAGCGCCAGGGACGATACTGTTGGTGTGACTAAAATTCAGTACCACTGTTAGTGTGGCTGCAATTCAGCACCAGGGACGGTACTGTTAGTGTGACTGCGATTCAGCACCATGGACGGTTCTTTTAGTGTGACTGCAATTTAGCACCAGGGACGGTACTGTTAGTGTTAGTGCAATTTAGCACCAGGGACGGCACTGTTACTGTGACTGTAATTCAGCACCAGGGACGGCACTGTTAGTGTGACTGCAATTCAGGGACGGGACTGTCAGCGTGACTGCAATTCAGCACCGGGACGGCACTGTTAATGTTGCTGCAATTCAGTGCCAGAGACGGTACTGTAAGTGTGACTGCAATTCAGCACGGGGGACGGTACTGTTAGTGTGGCTACAATTCAGCACCAGGGACGGTACTGTTAGTGTGCCTGCAATTCAGCACCAGGGACGGTACTGTCAGTGTGACTGCAATTCATCACCAGGGACGGTATTGTTCGTGAGATTTCAATTCAGCACTGGGGACGGTACTGTTAGTGTGACTGCAATTCAGCACCAGGGACGGTGCTGTCAGTGTGACTGCAATTTAGTGTGGCTGCAATTCAGCACCAGGGACGGTATTGTTCGTGAGATTTCAATTTAGTACCAGGGACGGTACTGTTAGTGTGACTGCAATTCAGCACTAGGGACGGTACTGTAAGTGTGACTGTTATTCAGCACCAGGGACGGTACTGTTAGTGTGACTGCAATTCAGCACCAGGGACGGTACTGTTGGTGTGACTGCAATTCAACACCAGAAACAGTACTGTTAGTGTGACTGTAATTCAGCACTAAGGGGAGTACTGTTAGAGTGACTGCAATGTAGCACTAGCGACTGTACTGTTAGTGTAACTGCAATTCAGTACTAAGGACAGCACTTTACAGCAGATATTTACAGTCATGTTTAACAAACAAATATTTATACAATGCAAAAAGTATTTACACATGGATGCAATCAGCAGTCCTTCACCAGTTACAAGACAGCAGACAAATTTACACCATATCATTTACAAGTGCTTTGTAAACATTTGCTATGCTTATGAAGCTCACTTATAATTATCTCCTTTTGCTTGTTAAGGAGGCATACAATCCAAAATTACTTTTGATAATGTTTTGCATCTTATTTCTACATGGCAACGACTGTGTCCTGTCATCCTACAAAGCTGGAGTAGCAACTTTAGAGTCGCTGCATCTGTAGACGTATGCACTGGCAAGTTACCACCATATGACACAGTAGCAACTTTAGAGTCGCCGCATTTACACACTTGCTACCATATGATACCATGGATGCTACTTTGGTCCATGTACCAGTTTGAATACCAGTAAATGGTATGAATCCAAACCTTATAATCTCGATTTTTCACATTTGAGCGGAAAGGAGGGGATGAGAGAAGTTTAACAACTGTCCTGACAAAAACAATCCTTTACTGTACAAAATGGTCAAATTAACCAAAGTTTGTCATTGCCGTTAACGTTGCTTTGTCTGTCGCGTCCACTGTTGCCCCTTGACCTCTACAGATCTGCAGCTCCAGCCGGGATGCCGCAGGCCTGCAGGAAGGTGCGGTGGGATTCCTTCCAGTACCTGGACTCCACCAGCTCCTGCTTGAACTTGGAAGTATTCTTAAACTCTGCATCACTGTGCTTGAGGACATCCTTGATTTCTTTTGCATCTCCAGTCAGATCAAAGTCGTTCACGTTCGTCTTCATGATGACACCTCTGGCTCTTTACCTGATTGATCAGGTCCTTGATCATCTCTGCCAGACCGGTCTTGTCGGAGATGAGGACGGGGATGCCCGCTGTGATGGCCTCAAGGCCGACCAGTCCGAACGGCTCGGAGCGGGACGGCATCAGGACCACGTTGTCCCCGATGTCCCCTTGTATTCCGAACGGCAGGACGGTTGGATTGAGGTCTCCGCTGTTCAGGTCGTCCTCCAAGATCGTCTTGCTGGAATTGACATCATCTTCACTGATGCCGTGCACGTGGAAACGGACCTTCTTGATCATCTTTACTACTTTTCCCATGGCCTGTGCTATGAGGTCATGACCTTTCAATTTCTCTCCCTGCCGTTTGACAGGACAACTTTCTGCTGTACCCCAGGTCTCACTGTGGTGGCCAGGAACATCTTGGATGGCTTCAGTGCACCTCTACTGAACTGCCGTGATGCCGCAGACCTGCAGGAAGTTGCAGTGGGATTCCTCCCAGTACCTGGACTCCACCAGCTCCTGCTTGAGCCGGGCAGCTTTCTTGAACTCCGAGTCACTGTTCTCGAGGATGTCCACGATCTTGCTTGTCCACCTCCTTACGTCTCCTGCAAGATCAGAGTCGTTCACGCTGGTCTCCACGATGGCGTGCCTGTGCTCTGCGCTGAGCTTCCCCTGTTCGATCAGTTCGAGGATCATCTCTGCCAGGCCAGTCTTCACGGAGATGAGTACAGGGATGCCCTCTGCGATGGCCTCAAGGCCAACCAGGCCAAACGGCTCGGAGCGGGACGGCATCAGGGCCACGTTGTCCCCAATGTCCTCTTGTGTTCCGTACAGCAGGACGGTTGGATTGAGGTCTCCGCTGTTCAAGTTGTCCTCCAAGATCGTCTTGCTGGACTTGACATCATCCTCGCTGATGCCGTGCACGTGGAAACGGACCTTCTTGATCATCTTTGCTACTTCTCCCATGGCCTGTGCTAAGAGGTCATGACCTTTCAATTTCTCTCCCTGCCGTTTGACAGGACAACTTTCTGCTGTCCCCCAGGTCGGACTGTAGTGGCCAGGAACATCTCGGATGGCTTCAGTGCACCTCTACTGAACTGCCGTGATGCCGCAGACCTGCAGGAAGTTGCAGTGGGATTCCTCCCAGTACCTGGACTCCACCAGCTCCTGCTTGAACTGGGCAGCTTTCTGGAACTCCGACTCGGTGTTCTTGAGTATGCCCACGATTTTTCTTGCCCACCTCCTTACGTCTCCCTCAAGATCCGAGTCGTTTACGCTGGTCTCCACGATGGCGTGCCTATGCTCTGCGCTGAGCTTTCCCTGTTTGATCAGGTCGAGGATCATCTCTGCCAGGCCGGTCTTGTCAGAGATGAGGACGGGAATGCCCGCTGCGATGGCCTCCAGGCCGACCAGTCCGAAGGGCTCGCAGCGGGACGGCATCAGGACCAGGTGGGCTGTCATCATGTCCTCCAAGATGTCCTCCTGTGTTCCGTACGGCCGCGGAGTGGGTTTGAGGCTGCCGCTGTCCAGGTTGTCTTCCAAGATCTTCATGCTTTTCTCATAGTCATCCTCGCTGATGCCGCGGGCGACCCATCGCAGATACTTCAGATCTCTTGCGGCCATGCTGATGGACCTTGCTGCAAGGTTGTAACCTTTGAGATGCTCAACATTCTTCACTCTTCCGACCGACAGAACAACCTTTTCACCATCACCACTATCTGGTGTGATGTTGGCTTCTTTGAATATCTTGGGCGGCCTTGGGAGAAAGATGAAGTGTTTTCCCGGTTTCTTCTTTCCCCTGTACTTGTTCTTGAAGTGGTTGTAGTTTCGCAGACCCACAGAGAAAGCTGCCTTTGCATTGTTGACTTTATCAAGCATATCCTTCTCTTTCTCCCAAGCCTTCATGGCCTTCCGACCTCCCTGGTAGTACTCTGTATCCTCGGGAAGGACGTGGTTGATCATCACGAGGTCTGCCTGTGGGTAGCGCTGTTCCCAGATGTTTCGTGCCGCCGTATCTGTGATATCAGCGTGCCCGATGATGCAGGTGACGTCCTGTGGGAGATTCGGGAAGTGGACACTGTGGTACTTAGCTAGCCAGTCTAGCGTTGGCACAGTATCCTTGTCAAGTTGAACTGGCTGTATCAGCTGGACGTCGTCACGGTCTGCTGCTTTCTGGTCATTGCTGGACACATATAGGGCTGTGGAGTACACGACTGCCTTTGCATCGATAAGCATTTGGCCTATCTCGCAATTTATGGTAGAAACCCCTCCCTTGGAAGTGCCATACTCGTCGTTGATTAGTAACACTTTCGGTACTTGTCCTGTAGGGATGTAAAAACAAACACTGTATCAAAATATGACTATTCTGCAAGAGAAATACTGTACATACTTGGGGATATTGTATAAATGATGACAAACAATAAAGAATATAGAGTTTGGCTATCTAAAACCGCAATCTAAGATTATATAATATATACTGTATTTAGTGAACTGCGGTAGAATATCTATTCCCCCACATAACTGTTCTACCCTCAGCTATAAATACATCATAAGTCATACATTCATGTGATTACCTTGAAGATTCATAGGAAAATTGGTGCCACTTCTATGTGGAGCCTCAGTGCTGCCGCCATGTGGAGCCTTCGTGCTGCCGCCATGTGTAGCCTCAGTGCTGCCCCCATGTGTAGCCTCAGTGCTGCCCCCATGTGTAGCCTCAGTGCTGCCTCCATGTGTAGCCTCAGTGCTGCCTCCATGTGGAGCCTCAGTTCTGCCTCCATGTGGAGCCTCAGTGGTGCCTCCATGTGGAGCCTCAGCGGTGCCTCCATGTGGAGCCTCGGGGCTGCCTCCATGTGGAGCCTCGGGGCTGCCTCCATGTGGAGCCTCGGGGCTGCCTCTTTGTGGAGCTTCAGTGGTGCCTCCATGTGGAGCCTCAGCGGTGCCTCCATGTGGAGCCTCGGGGCTGCCTCTTTGTGGAGCTTCAGTGGTGCCTCCATGTGGAGCCTCAGCGGTGCCTCCATGTGGAGCCTCAGGGTTGCCTCCATGTGGAGCCTCAGGGTTGCCTCCATGTGGAGGCTCAGGGCTGCCTCCATGTGGAGCCTCAGGGCTGCCCCCATGTGGAGCCTCAGGGCTGCCTCCATGTGGAGCCTCAGGACTGCCTCCTGAAGCCTCTTCCTTAAACAGCATCTTATCCTGTAGCCCATTGGTCAGCTGTGATGGCATCGTCATTTCTTGTTCGCAAGAGTCATCTTCACTTTGGACTGCCTGGAACACTTTTGTCTCCTCGGCATGTAGAGCACGAGCCTGGACCAGATCAGGGAAGTTCCTCGTGGCTGAGCCCTCCCTATCTTGTAGCTCATCGGTCAGTCGTGATGGTTCACGGGGGTCAACTTCAGATGGCAATGGCTGGAAAACCTTTGTTTCCTTGGTGCTTGGGTCTTCATCCTCTGAACACAGCAGGTCATTGATCTGTTCAGTGAACTTAAGTGTTTGATGGACGACTGTACCGTCCTTTGCTGCTGCCTTGCTGATCTCGTCCTTGCTGTAGGAGTAGAATTCCTCCCTGTGTTCCTTCAGTGCCCGAGCGCTAAGTACGTTCTCTTCTGTGCCTGTCCCTGGACTGCATTCGTAGAGCACATCACCAATGATGTTCTCCAGCTGCTGCAGCATCTTGTCACACTGCACCCTGTCACCCTGCACACTCCGAACACAGATGTTGACTGCACGGCCGTCCGGAGAGAGTTTGATCAGACTTTCCACATTCCTGTCCGCACACTTGGCGCCATCTCTCCACAGCGACGGGAAAATCTCCAGCTCCCTCATCAGGCAGGTCTGCACTTGAGGAAAGAACGCGGAGGAAAACATATCAGTTAAGTCGGCACAATGGAATTGCTTCCCAAAGTAGACCACCTTTGGTTCCGTCGTTGATTTCCACACCTTGTCGGGCATGTTTTGTTTCAGCAACCCTGGGATGATGTAGGTCTCTTCGTCAAAGGTGTGGCACAGCTGGAACTCTTGCAAAAGGGCGATCACGAGATCTACGTCAGCAACGTCCTGGAAGACGCGCTGCAACTCCTCCCTGGTGACGTAATCTTCGCTTGTCCTGTTCAGGTGGTTGTCAAAGTAGTCCGGTGCCATGACTCGACCGAAAACGTCCGTACCGAGCCAGTTGGGCTTCAGGATAATGATGGGGTCAGAAGTAGCCGGAGTGATGAACAGGATCTGCATTAGAAATAAAGTTATAAATAAAGATATAAATCGGCATCATTATCAGTGCACATCTGGACTGTACATTTACTTAGTCGCAGTTTCAGTCATAACATTATCAAACAAATGCTAAAATGCCTAAAATTAACACCATAAATCTTTACACATTCGTATGTACGTAGCACGTGATGCAAACTACCAAGATATACATGAATAAGCATTATCTGATAACAGCATAATACATACATGTGAAACTATGAGATTGCAGATCACTTGTGTGTGATGCCTCCAGATATCATTAAATTATTGCTAAGTATAAGGCATTTTCATACCTCTGCCAGATGGTGCAAGAATCTTGAAGATTTTTTGAGGAAGTCCTCGGTCACAAATCTGTCAAGCTTCTTGACTTCACTCACGTAGTCAGGCCACATCATCACTGGTCGCTTAGTGCTGGTTTTCCTTTTGCACCACTTTGGTAGATGCTCCGTGATCTTTGCGCACAGCTTGGGCATGTCGCGTTGATGCTGTTGGTTTGAGAATAGCAAGCTGTACATGTTAAGGAGTTCTGTGTTCTTCACATAATGTGTTTGTTTTGTTCTGCTATTTATCCAGAAACAATTTCATGTAGTTTAAAAAAAATGGGCTTCCTGAAGATTGCATACTTTATTTTATTTAGTTTGTCACTCTGTGACTGGAGGGTAACCTCCATAGACAGAGTATTGTAATCGGTCTACGTCACTCAATGTTTGTGATTGAACTAAAAACATGTTTTTAAATTATCTAATGGTAAAGGCAATTATACACAGTAAGATTGGCGACATATCGGGTAGTTAGAGCCTCACTTTAATCAATGCCGCTCCTATCCTGACAAGAAGGGACTTGAGTCGGTCCATCTCAGGCGTCCGGGTCCTCCTACAGTCCATCAGGATCACTTCCTCTGAGATACGGAGGTGTTCTTTGAACTCTGTTTGCATCGTCTGAACAACAAGGGCCGCTCGGTCCTGTCCTGATTGTGCCATAATTATAGAAACCAAATGCAATAAGTACATTACATGTCTTTGAGTGATAAGTACATGTATTTGAGTCAAACATCTTGAGTGCATCTGTGGTCGCAAGATGAAAATTGAAACTATTCTAGATATATATCGCCAGCTATAGCAACTGATGCCAGTGCAATTAGAAGATAAGTTTGAAGACCTTTTTTATGCTAGTGACAGCCTTATTTGCATACAAAAGCTCTAAATATTTCATGTACTAGTAGGTATAAAAATATTCAGAGCTTGTGTCACTAGCATAATCGTGTATTCAAAGTTGGTCTTTGGGTAATTACATTGAGTTCACGAAAGATCTAAATATGTCATGGATGAGGTTTACAAACTTTTTCATTACCTATTGTGGGATCCACCTGATCCGCATTACTGGCGACCAAGATGACGTCAGGCTGCCGGTTTGGGTTGCAGGCCTTGATGAAACACAACCACCACCTAACCTATGGTAACACGGTTTGACAAGTTATGTCAGATCAGCACATCTTGCAACATCTAAAAGAAAATACATCATCTTGTGCATTACATTCTCAGATATTTTGCCTTTCAGAAGGGAAATAATTGATCGCACTACGGCAAGTGCTAAAAGTGCACGGCCACATTGTGCATTCCATTTGGTGATACATGACCTTCTGTTTGTGACAATGTACGCCAGTTAATCAAGTCCTTCGCACACCATCCATGGTGTAAGGGTGGGCCAATTGCTTATCCCTAGGCCACACAACGATGTAGATTTACATGTACATGGTAGTAGTGTATGTTTAACTCCTATCTTTTCCAAAGACTGAGTGCTAAGCAGAGAAGTAGAAAGCAGTGGCCACTGTGACCTACAGAATGCAAAGGGACAATCTGCCCACTAGACCATTGTACCATTTTAGGTAGCAATCATTGCATGTTGCGCCATACTTCAATCTGTACATAAAAATTCGGGTCCAGTTTTGCGGTAAAGACCATATATTTGTACCTGTTGTTCTTGGGTCTTTTTATCGTACATGATGTTGTACAGTACGACGAAGACGGTGTTCTCTGCATCCATGAACATACTGTGGGTCACCGCGTACTCCGCCTGCCCAGCAAAATCCCACACGCTGACCTCCCCCACTCCTGGAACATGGAACGTTCCAATATCCACACCTGGGGTGGGGTCGTGAGGTTGGCTCAATGGCCGTCGGGAGAGTCCTTGGATCAGTGCAGACAGTAGGCCCTGGTGTGCAACATTTTTGTAAAGTAAGAATAAAAAAATGTGTTTCTCTATGAAGTAGAGTTAAATAGGATTTGACCGATCATGGATAAAGTAAATGTAGCTTGCCTTTGTGAGACTTTGTTTCAGAGTAGACTTCCCAGTTGTCTCATTCCCTCCTATGAACACCTTAAACCTGTTGACCCTCACTCCGCCTGACTGCTGCAGCAGCTCGTGGTAGGATTTTTCTTGCTTCAGCTTTTCGTCGATATTCTGAAATGACAAATGTATGAATATCAATGATCATGACGTACTATGTTTCCGAAATTGTCACAGAACAAACATTCAATGCATTCGATATTTGTACAGGATACCTGGTGATACTATTCAAAAGGCTATTATCAATAGTACAAAGCTAAACTTTCTTCCTACACAAAAGTACACGCAGATCAAATTTTCAACGACCACTGTTGCCTTCTTCAGGATCAATACTGATGACCAGTCACTTCAGAACGTAAAATCGCGGATACGTGACGTCAGCCATTGGCGAACGTGCCAGAAAGTTTATAACGCCCACCGGCTCTGTTCAATGATGGCTGGACTACCCTGATGTATATGACCGACTTTCTACCTCTTAAAAAGTAGTCCTGTTCAGTGTCTACTATTCTAAAAGCTGTTGATCAGAAGTCAAGAAATGTACACTATGAAAATGGATCAATTACGGAAAGTTTTGTTGGCAGTTTGTTCATTTACCTTCAAATGCAGTCGAGTCTTCGAATCCCTTGTGTAATTCAATGGAGTCTTTCCCTCCTGTAGTGAAAAGCATGAAAGATGTGTTTAATATCTTGCTGTTACTAATCAGACCGAAGGAGGCAAAAAACAGCTTGCCAACCAACAAACTTCAGTAAGTCAAAATAACTGCAGGGTATGTATCTCGTGAAAGGTGTGTGATTGGGTAGCGTAATCGGAAGTGTACTGGGCTCAGGCAAAAATACCGGGTTTGATTCCTGCCATGCCATTGGGAAAGTCACGACCTTTCTTCACTTCACTCAGATGAAAATGAGAACCTAGGTTTGGTTAGCACCTTCTCTCATATAGGACATTAAATGGAGGTGTCGTGTTTGAGGAAAGACACACCCCACGTAACGTGCACGTTTAAGAGCCCACCACACCTTTCGAAAAAAGAGTAGGAGCATGCCCTGGTGTGCAATGGTGCAAACCATTCTGCCTGGAGTGATTTACCCGGATGGAGGCCTGGTGAACATTCCTCTCGTATCAGCCTTATGGCAATTTACGTCAGGCATCAACGGATAACGTAACTTCACCAACACTGCAGTTAATAGAATTTTTCATCAAACAGTGACTAGTTTTGACATGTAAGCAAACATACCTCCAAATTTTCGATGACTGTCAGTCCATCATGATCACGGAGTGACCTAGTTCTCGCAAGAGTTGCGAAAACTATTCGAAAATTTGGAGGTATGTTTGCTTACCTGTCAAAACTAGTCACTGTTTGATGAAAAAATCTATTAACTGTTTACATACGGTGACTGATGAATCTCTTCAACGACCAACACTGCAACTTTGCATTTGATAACATGTATTCCCATGGCCGTTTGAAAAAAATATATATCACCTGATCTTTGACTGTGACATCGGCTCCAGAACGAATCAGAAGCTCACAGGTCCCGGTGTGGCCCCCAGCAGCAGCCAGATGCAAAGGTGTGGACTTCAGGAGCTGTACAGAGAAAAGTGATAAAGGTGGTCTGTGTAACACGAAATGTCTCTCCCTGTTCAGGCTCATTCATGAAGAGGTCGACCTGGTGGTAATGGTGTTTGTATTGTTGTATTTTGTCAAAATTGTGTCATCACTGTAAAGAGAGGAAAAAATAGATATCACACAGTAAAGAATTTGTTTATTTGTTTATGCAAACGATCTCCATTTGTCAGAACAATGTAAATACAAAAGACTGGTGCCGTTCAGTCGAAAATTTGGGTGAGTCCAATTGTTGGATATTACAGTTTAACTAGCTCAATAATGACTTCTACCAACACAAATGAACTTTCAAGTTAAGTTAATTCAATGTATCGCTAGTCTTTCTGCAGTCATAAGACAAGCACTTTACATAAAACAACACAGTACATTGAGACTATTTACACCTTAACCAATTGTTTGCAATATGTAACCCATAACCTTGAAGTGGCCTTCGGGTCTTGTAAAGACTCTTGTTACTTGATAACCATTATGTAAATATAAAAAACACTTCAGAATCTGTAATGCCTTTAGTGGTAAAATATGGAAGACTCATACACGTAGCATATAATACTATCTACCACACTGACTTGATTTGATGGGTGACATCTACACACGCCACTTGGTAAGTGAAAGTAAAACAGTGAATTCATGAGGGAAGTTTGTACAACTGAAACTGTCAATTTGAAATTGATCATTTTACTACTCTGTAATACAGTTGTGAACCTAATAATAATAACCTTATTGCAAATTCATGCCCGAGGGCTAATCGCATACAAAGTAAAGAAGTAGTGGTATACATAATGATCATACTTAACAAAGAAGGAAAATGACAATCATGGATAAATCAAAAGGGAATAACGTCTAATCTAAATCTATTTCTACTTAAGCTATTTGATGTGTTTGACTTCTTTTCCATATGCTGTAGCAGATGAATTGTCTAACATTTTCATATATAAAGGGGTTGGACAACTTAAGCAAGAAGATTGATTTTTATTGGTCGGTAAGGTGATAAAAGCTTGGGAAAGTTTTGCAGATTTTAAGAAAAAGTTTGTTTCTTTCGGAAATGTAATGTGAACATTGACAAATGAAATGTAGTTCATCTTCCACTGCTTTCCCTGAACAGTATTTACATGTGATTATTGTTCTCTCGTTAACGGGCAGTTTTTTTGTACCTGCCCCTCTCTATTTCTTGTGAATGAGCACTTATCCTTATTCTACATAAAGCGGATATGTGTGTGCCAGGGGGAAGTCACGGAGCAGGGTACAAGACTCTCATACAAAAGAAACTCAGTGACAAAATGCTTTTTTACAAGTCATTTACACCTGCTCCAGAACAATAGCATCAAGGTTATCTCTGAATGAGACTTGTTTGTTGGAAGGGATAATTAGTAGATACTTGTAACTAATAACGTTGAGAGTGTTATGACAGGGGTACCATGGGCACCATTGTCCAGGTACAGGTCAGGGAAAATAAGAGCAGGGTTATAGCTACTTACTCCATCCCTTGCCTCCAGGTCAGCCCCATTTTTCATCAAAAGCTCTGCTACCTCAGTCTGCCCATTGTTGCTGGCCACATGCAGGGATGTCTGGTTATGCTGGATAGAACAACAGTTGGGACAGTAACCAGTTACAACATGACTGCCAAGAGACAAGTATATTGTCATAAAATGCTATGAAAAAGCGCAAACGTGGACTGAAATGAACAAATATAATTTTTTTTATCACTTCAAATGTTAGAGATCACAGATCATATCAAAAGTATTTCTAATTATTGGTTTGATAAAATAAGGTTGATGACAGAGAGTACTTTAGAATCAAAAAGAAAAATCTTTGATCAACTATTTGTTTTCTTCTGTGTAAAATTTTAAGTGTGGCCCTTTGAAGCAGCAGAGGTTGGTGCACTCAGTGCGGAAAGAAAATGGGACAATTATGATAAAAAGGTCACAATCTTCTGCACCAACCGCTGCTTGCATACATTGTAGATGATAGTAAATCATGGAATAGTCATTCATGTAGCCTAAGTTAGTAATATGTTTACTATATTGCAACACTGACTTGGATCACATCCACATGCACAACTGGCTAGTAGGTGAAAGTCAAAAACCGCAGGTTCATGTCTGAAGAAAGTGTGTCCATTTTTAACATTTGAAACAGGTGCTTTTACTATTATTCTGCAATATAGCGACGTTTGGGAATGATTATGTACATTATGCACATTCAAGTAGTAAGTCTATGTGTGTTGGTCTGGAAGCCACAGAAGGAATATTTATTCATTTATTTATAGAATATGAAAAAAAAAACTCAGTGACAAAATGCCTTTATATACAAGTTATTTAAACTTACCTTACTCCAGAACAATAGCATCAATCTATCTCTGAATGAGACTTTTTCTTGGAAGGGATCATTTAATTTTTAATTAGTAGATGACTATCAATGTTGTGAGTCATCATGGTCACCATTGTTCCGGTACAGGGCAGGAAAAATGAGAGCAGGGTTACAGCTACTTACCCAGCTGTTCCTCGCCTCCAGGTCAGCCCCATTTTTTATCAGAAGCTCTGCTACCTCAGTCTGCCCGTACTCACTGGCCACATGCAGGGATGTCTGGTTTCCCTGGATAAAACAAAAGTTGGGACTGTCACAATAACTCAAGATGTCTGCCCACAGTCAGTATACTGTAATAAAATGCTATGAAAAAGTACAAACGTGTCATCAAATAGTACTTAGTTTCTCATTTCAAAAGTTAGAGATAATTTTCAAAATGTCTTAGAATAATGGTTCATTCTTGTTAATGAGGAGTGCATATCTTGTTATATCAAGACAAAAGGTATTTAGAAAAATTCAACTGAATTATGTCCATCATTGTGACCTCTAACAAATTTAACCCCGCTGTAAATGTCATGCCTGAATGCTATCAGTATGTAAAATGTTTTATGTGAATATCAGTGGCGTTGTGCCATGTCACATTCACTTTCATGTTGGTCTTGGAATCCTTACACCTTGACGGTGGTTTCTGAGATTAATTATGTGTCAGGCACGGTAAATCTCATCTTTGGGTATGTCTAAAATAATTTCTGCTTTCGAACAAAGTCTTCTTCATTTCACAACCTTCTTTTAATTCTTCTGTTACAGTAGACGTTTCGGCGACTTTCTGTTGTCTTCATCTGTGATTCAGTACAGAATGAAGACTTTGTTCGATTGATATTATACCAACCTGATGAGACTATTTACGGGGTAATTTCTGCTTTGTTTGTTGATGTTATATTTCTGCATAGAGATGCTCTCACTCTAAATCATATCATAAATTATCTTACAAGTCTGCAGTTTCCTGTCAGAATTACATAATTATTTATTACACTGCTGAATTTAGTTGGCAGTTTGGCTCAAATTACTGTTTTTTTGTAACATGGTACATTGAAATACATGTACCTTTTCAGCAGTTGACATATCATCAAGTCAGGCTATCAATGGTCTTTATTGAGAACAGTATGCAACACAATATATGATGTGCAGATAAAAAACTGCTGGTTTGTTTGTTACCATTCTGTCAATCTGCTAATCACAATGATGTATCAGAACTCCTGCTTTCAGTTTGATTCAAGCAAACATCACTGTTATCAGTATCCTTACATGATATTTTCTCTTGATCTTGGTGTTGACGTCCACCCCAGCCTCCAGTCCCTTCCGCACAGTCTGCATGTCACCTTTCTCAACAGCCATGAAGAACATGTCCAGGTCCATCTCTGCAGGCAGCACAGAATAGACAACATGTCAGGGTCACAGGGTGTCTAGATCTCATTTGCTTTTTTTCATAAATAGCTAACACTTGAAAAATGCTATTGACAATACTGTAAGTTTACAGATGCTGCTCTCCAATTGTGTAACTACTAGTAATCAAATAACTTATGATTGAATTGCTGTTTAACAATCAGGGCAATTGGGGAAATTATTTGATAAAAATTTTAAATTAGTAGTTTGGTTTGTCCAGGTGTATGATGGCAGCGATATGCGAATACCACAAGATGTAAGTAACTTTAATTGGGACTGTATGATAATGGGCTGGTTGTTAGAGGAGAAAGGGCCAAGAAATAATGGCTGCCAATTCTATAGTAATGTGCATCAGTTTAGTGTTAAGCACTGTCTGAATCTTGCTTTAAAGGGACATAATGTAAAATTAAAGTCACTGTTTTCGGTCATTTCTCTACATATTGAGTTGAGTCTACCTTATTACAGTCTGCACAGCAATATTTACAACGTATGGATACGACTTTGTTGAGCCGTGAGGATGTCTTGAAATATGCGCACTTCCCTCCGCCGCTTGAGTTGTCCGCCATTTTATTCAACTCGCCGGCGAGCCAAAGTGCGCTTTAGAACGCGTTCGATGGTTCGCTCGAATCATTACTGAAGTTTGTTGAAAGTCCCGCTCCGCTCCGAGGATCTGCGACCGCAACGGTCGATTCGGAAATCTACGGTCGGCTTACTTCCGGTAGGCTACCCGGAAGTAAGTGAATTTGGTCGCGGCTTACTTTGACGTTGTTAATTAGCACTAGAAATGTGATAAAATGACGCAGATAAGTTAGAAATAAGTTGCAAATGTCAATCTGAATGGAGATTTTCAAGTTCAGAACATTTGAAATTTTGGCGCCATGTTTCTACATTATGTCCCTTTAAGTATTGTCAGGAACCCCTACATGTAAAATTATGCACCTCCATAAGTTTCAGTCTTTAGCACTTGGTGCAGCACCTTTTAGCTACAATAACCTGCTGCAGTAGCTTGTCGCAAGGCATCTAGGAATATCCGGTCAAGAGCGATGGTATTTGTGATAACCCTAACCCTCTTTTCAGACAGTGGACAGGGTTTTCCGCCCCATTTCCCTGTCTGGACATCTATCCGAAGGGTATGTAACCTGCTAATTCAATTGTTTTAGGACATTCTGTGAGGGATATCATATTGACAATTGTTTCAAATTGCAATATTTAAAAAAAATCTATTTTTGAGTAATATTTTTCAAAATATCACAAATACCATCGCTCTTGACCGGATATTCCTAGATGCCTTGCGACAAGCTACTGCAGCAGGTTATTGTAGCTAAAAGGTGCTGCACCAAGTGCTAAAGACTGAAACTTATGGGGGTGCATAATTTTGCAACCTGCTTTTTGTGTGAAAGTTCTGATTTTGCACTCACTATGGAAGGAATCTTGACTTTTGATCTGGAATCAGATTCTAATAAACTGTTTCAAAGACCTTAACTTTCAAGTTCATCTATGTGCAACTTGGTCATTATTGAAATAGTTAAACTGTTGCAGTAATTTCCAACACAAAAATTGGAATCACCCAAATTTTCGACTGAACAGCAACAGTTTTTGTCAAGGAATGAACATTAAAATCCACTGCTGTCATGACGTCACGTTATGCAGATACACAGTAGAACAATTGTGACTCAGCAAGCAGTGGATCAAAACTGAACACACCAAACTGAAACCAGAACAGTTGGCTGATCAGTATGCCTTAACTGCACCTATTTTGTATATGATGGGATTTTCTATAAACAGATATGGGCATATGACGAGGCCTGCGTCATATGCAGGAATTGTGGGCGAAAGACACAGTGGGTAAAACATAGCATCCTGCTGAAGCAACCACCTCTTCAAGCAGGCCGCCCGGCTATTATGATCAACTGGCGCAGGCAAAGTAGATGTGTTGAGCTTTTGAAATAGGTTGGTAGAGCAGGTATAACGGGTGTCTTGTTCATTGTACAAGTACAAGAGTCATGGTGCTTTTTAGGTGACGAAAAGGCTTACCTTCCTTCTTGAGAGCAGGTTTCCTTAGTGTGGAACGAAGGTCATCCGCATCTTTCTCATAATGCTGGCAAAAGGAAATGAACATTAGAAGAAAAGTAACTGATTTAGTCTATGACATTGGCATCTTAACTCCATAAGCATCATCTGGAGATTGCAGGTAACATGGGATAGCAACTAGACAGGAATATTTGATCAAATATAAGGAAAAGGACCAGGTCCTTTTAAATTTAATCTTAGTTTCATGATGAGAAGAGATACATTACACATTGAAGACTTAGTTGTTAAAGGAACACAGTGACAGTGAACTAAGTATGTACTAAGACTTCGTTCTTGATTTAAATTATACTTTAATTTCCTGAAGTATTCAAATGTTCCTTTAATGCAAATGTATATCACCCTATCTATGGCTGTGTTAACATCTGCTCCAGAACGAATCAGCAGCTCACAAGTCCCGTTGTGGTCCCGAGCAGCAGCTTTATGAAGGGGAGTGGCCTGGTCCTGTACAGGGAGGACAGACATGGTGTGTTAATGTTAATGATATAACATTGCCAATGCCCAACTTGATAACATGTATTCAGAGTTTATTGAGTTAATGTTGTTTTTGAGTCAACTGAACTGAACTTGAGTCAGTGTTATTCTTGCATGATGCATTGTTCTTGTGTAAACTTCAATGTAACATTACAGAAGACAATTACATCCATATATGAATCTAATAAGGTCCATTTCAAAATAAGTTAAACTATGTTTTATTGCATCCTACATCATAACATCAGCTCCAGAACAAATCAGCAGCTCAGTGTGCCCTCCAGCAGCAGCCAGATGCAGAGGTGAGGAGTGGTACTATTCATAGAAAAAATATATAATAAAGGTTAGTTGAAACAAATATAAATCACCTTATCTTTAGTCGTAACGTCAGCTCCAGAACGAATCAGGAGCTCACAAGTCCTGGTGTGGCCCCCAGCAGCAGCTTTATGGAGGGGAGTGGACTGGTCCTGTACAGGGAGGACGGACATGGTAAGTATAGTCACTTTAATGTCATAACATTGCCAATGCCCAACTTGATAACATGTATTCAGAGTTTATTGAGTTAATGAGTTTAGATTATCCAAAGGCATGTTGTTTTTGAGTCAGTGTTATTGTACATGATGCATTGTTCTTGTGTAGACTTCAATGTAACATTACAGAAGACAATTACATCCATATCTGAATCCAATAACTTAAAGGTCCATTTAAAAATAAGTTAACGCCACCCATGTTGGTTTATGTTGTATTTAGTTAGAATAACACCCCTATGTTATGTTGGTTCGGTCCTAGAGTTAGTCCGACCACCGACTCCTACTGTATCGCCATGTTGGAATAAAGCACCTCGATATAAGTTGCATCGTGTGCCCAAGAGTCGTTCCCTTATAGCGATCCTTGACCATACTGGCGTAAACTAAGTTTTATTGCATCCTGTGTCATAACATCAGCTCCAGAACAAATCAGTAGCTCTGTGTGCCCTCCAGCAGCAGCCAGATGCAAGGGTGAGGATTGGTACAAATCATAGAAAAAATATATGATAAAGGTTAGTTGAAACAAATATAAATCACCTTATCTTTGGTCGTAACGTCAGCTCCAGAACGAATCAGGAGCTCACAAGTCCTGGTGTGACCTCCAGCAGCAGCTTTATGCAGGGGAGTGGACTTGTCCTGTACAGAGAGGACAGACATGTTCAGTTATTATTAATAGTTATGTGACACAGATAGGTAATGAGTTTGAACATTTTTATCATAACGTTACAGTAAAGAAAAGTTACATATACAATATAGAGATTATGTCGGTTTTGATTGTTATATGATGCTATGTTCTTGTGTACTGTTAGATTTAAAGTTACTATAGAAGAAGATTACATACACTTGAGGTCTTGATAAGTCTACTTCAAACAAGTTTGTTTTACCTTATTCTGGACCATAACATCAGCTCCCAAACTGATCAGAAGCTCACAGGTCTCGGTGTCACCCCTTCCAGCCGAACGATGCAGGAGTGTGTCCTGGTCCTGTACAGGGAGGACGGACAGCATTAGTAGTTAGGTGTGTTATAGTACAACATAACATCAACAACGTCCAATTCATTTATTCACATATTCATGTTAAGCAAAATTAATGTACATCACCGTGTTTATGGTGAAGTTGAAGTCTGCTCCAGAACGAATCAGAAGCTCACAAGTCCGGTCGTGGCCCCCAGCAGCAGCTTTATGGAGGGGAGTGGACTTGTCCTGTACGGAGAGGACAGACATGTTCAGTAGTTATGTTAATGATATAACGTCACCAACGACCAACTTAATAACACGTATTCAGAGGTTATTGAGTTAATGAGTTTAGATTATCCATGTTGTTTTTGAGTCAGTGTTATTGTTACATGATGCATTCTTCCTGACGTGTGTAAACTTCAATGTAACATTACAGAAGACAATTACATCCATATATGAATCTAATAAGGTCCATTTCAAAATAAGTTAAACTATGTTTTATTGCATCCTGTGTCATAATATCTGCTCCAGAACAAATCAGCAGCTCAGTGTGCCCTCCAGCAGCAGCCAAATGCAGGGTGAGGACTGGTACTATTCATAGAAAAAATATATGATAAAGGTTAGTTGAAACAAACATAAACCTTATCTTTGGTCATAACGTCAGCCCCAGAGCGAATCAGAAGCTCACAAGTCCCGGTGTGGCCCCCAGCAGCAGCTTCATGGAGGGGAGTGGACTGGTAATGTACAGGGAGGATGGACATGGTAAGTTAAGTCATGTTAATGACATAACATTGCCAATGCCCAACTTGATAACATGTATTCAGAGTTCATTGAGTTAATGAGTTTAGATTATCCATGTTGTTTTTGAGTCAGTGTTATTGTTACATGATGCATTTTATTGTGTAAACTTCAATGTAACATTACAGAATATGACAATTACATCTGAATCTGAATCTAATAAAGTCCATTTAAGTTAAAGAATGTTTTATTCCATCCTGCGTCATAACATCAGCTCCAGAACAAATCAGTAGCTCAGTGTGCCCTCCAGCAGCAGCCAGATGCAAGGGTGAGGACTGGTACTATTCATAGAAAAAATGTATGATGAAGGTCAGTTGAAACAAATATAAATCACCTTATTTTTGGTCGTAACGTCAGCTCCAGAATGAATCAGAAGCTCACAGGTCCCGGTGTGGCCCCCAGCAGCAGCCAGATGCAAAGGTGTGGACTCCAGGCGCTGTACAGAGAAAAGTGATAAAGGTGGTCTGTGTAACACGAAATGTCTCTCCCTGTTCAGACTCATTCATGAAGAGGTCGACCTGGTGGTAATGGTGTTTGTATTGTTGTATTTTGTCAAAATTGTGTCATCACTGTAAAGAGAGGAAAAAATAGATATCACACAGTAAAGAATTTGTTTATTTGTTTATGCAAACGATCTCCATTTGTCAGTACAATGTAAATACAAAAGACCAGGTGCCGTTCAGTCGAAAATTTGGGGCGAGTCCAATTTTTGTGCTGGATATTACAGTTTAACTAGCTCAATAATGACTTCTACCAACACAGATGAACTTTCAAGATAAGTAAATTCAATGTATCGCTAGTCTTCCTTGGGTCATAAGACATAAACGTTACATAAAACAACACAGCACATTGAGACTATTTCCACCTTAACCAATTGTTTGCAATATGTAACCCATAACATTGGAGTGGCCTTTGGGTCTTGTAAAGACTCTTTTTACTTGATAACCATTATGTAAATAAAAAAAAACACTTCAGAATCTGTAATGCCTTTAGTGGTAAAATATGGAAGACTCATTCATGTAGCATATATCTACCACACTGACTTGATGTAATGGGTGACATCTACACAGGCGACTTGGTAAGTAAAAGTAAAACTGTTACAGTGAATTCACGGGGGAAGTTTGTACAACTGAAACTCTCAATTTGAAAATAGATCATTTTACTACTCTGTAATACAGTTGTGAACATTATAATAATAACCTTTATTGCAAATTCATGCCCGAGGGCTAATCGCATACAAAGTAAAAGCAGTAGTGGTATACATTATGATACTTAACAAAGAAGGTAAATGACAATCATAGATAAATCAAAAGGGAATAACGTCTAATCTAAATCTATTTCTACTTTAATAAGCTATTTGATGGGTTTGACTTCTTTTCCATATAATATGCTGTAGGAGATGAATTGTCTAACATTTTCATAAAGGGGTTGGACGACTTAAGCAAGAAGATTGATTTTTGTTGGTCGGTAAGGTGATAAAAGCTTGGAAAAGTTTTGCAGATTTTAAGAAAAAGTTTGTTTCTTTCGGAAATGTAATGTGAACATTGACAAATGAAATGTAGTTCATCTTCCACTGCTTTCCCTGAACAGTATTTACATGTGATTATTGTTCTCTCGTTAACGGGCAGTTTTTTTGTACCTGCCCCTCTCTATTTCTTGTGAATGAGCACTTATCCTTATTCTACATAAAGCGGATATGTGTGTGCCAGGGGGAAGTCACGGAGCAGGGTACAAGACTCTCATACAAAAGAAACTCAGTGACAAAATGCCTTTTTACAAGTCATTTACACCTGCTTCAGAACAATAGCGTCAAGGTTATCTCTGAATGAGACTTGTCTGTAGGAAGGGATCATTAGTACATGACTATTAAGTTGTGAGTGTTGTGACAGGGGTACCATGGGCACCATTGTCCAGGTACAGGACAGGAAAAATGAGAGCTGGGTTATACATTTTTGTAGCTACTTACATAGTCCCTCGCCTCCAGATCAGCCCCATTTTTTATCAGAAGCTCTGCTACCTCAGTCCGCCCGTACTTACTGGCCACATGCAGGGATGTCTGGTCAAGCTGGATAGAACAAAAGTTGGGACAGTAACCGGTTACAAAATGACGGTCCACAGACAAACAAAATTATGATAGGATGCTAAGAATAAGGGCCAACGTGCAACCAAATCAATAGACGAAATGTGACGGATTATCATTTTAAAACTTAGTTAGAGATAACTATGTTTGTTGGAAGGGACAATAAGTAGATACTTGTAACTAATAACGTTGAGAGTGTTATGACAGGGGTACCATGGGCACCATTGTCCAGGTACAGGTCGGTAGAAAGGAGGGCAGGGTTATAGCTACTTACCATGTCCCTTGCCTCCAGGCTAGCCCCATTTTTTATCAGAAGCTCTGATACCTCAGTCTGCCCGTACTCGCTGGCCACATGCAGGGATGTCCGGTCAATCTGGATAGAACAACAGTTTGGACAGTAACTGAATACAACATGACTGCCAAGAGACAAGTATACTGTCATAAAATGCTATGAAAAAGCGCAAACGTGGACTGAAATGAATACAAATATAATTTTTTTATCACTTCAAATGTTATAGATCATATCAAAAGTATTTCTAATTATTGGTTTGATAAAATAAGGTTGATGACAGAGAGTACTTTAGAATCAAAAAGAAATATCTTTGATCAACTATTTGTTTTCTTCTGTGTAAAATTTTAAGTGTGGCCCTTTGAAGCATGCAGCAGAGGTTAGCGCATGGGGAGTGCGAAAAGAACATATGATAAACAGGTTCTAAATCTTCTGCACCAACCGCTGCTTGCATACATTGTAGATGATAGTAAATCATGGAATAGTCATTCATGTAGCCTTAGTATTACGTTTACTATATAGCAACATGTGACATGGATGACATTCACATTCAAGACTGACCATTGTCCAGGTACAGGTCGGTAGAAAGGAGGGCAGGGTTATAGCTACTTACTCCATTCCTCGCCTCCAGGTCAGCCCCATTTTTTATCAAAAGCTCTGCTACCTCAGTCTGCCCGTACACACTGGCCACATGCAGGGATGTCTGGTCATGCTGGATAGAACAACAGTTGGGACAGTAACCGATTACAACATGACTGCCAAGAGACAAGTATACTGTCAGAAAATGCTATGAAAAAGCGCAAACGTGGACTGAAATGAATACAAATATAATTTTTTTATCACTTCAAATGTTATAGATCATATCAAAAGTATTTCTAATTATTGGTTTGATAAAATAAGGTTGATGACAGAGAGTACTTTAGAATCAAAAAGAAATATCTTTGATCAACTATTTGTTTTCTTCTGTGTAAAATTTTAAGTGTGGCCCTTTGAAGCAAGCAGCAGAGGTTAGCGCATGGGGAGTGCGAAAAGAACATATGATAAACAGGTTCTAAATCTTCTGCACCAACCGCTGCTTGCATACATTGTAGATGATAGTAAATCATGGAATAGTCATTCATGTAGCCTAAGTTAGTATTACGTTTACTATGTTGCAACACTGACTCGGATGACATCCACATGCACGACTGGCTAGTAGGTGAAAGTCAAAAACCGCAGGTTCATGTCTGAAGAAAGTGTGTCCATTTTTAACATTTGAAACAGGTGCTTTTACTATTATTCTGCAATATAGCGACGTTTGGGAATGATTATGCACATTTTGCACATTCAAGTAGTAAATCTATGTGTGTTGGTTGGGAAGCCACAGAAGGAATATTTATTAATTTATTTACAGAATATGAAAAAAAACTCAGAGACAAAATGCCTTTATATACAAGTTATTTAAACTTACCTTACTCCAGAACAATAGCGTCAATCTATCTCTGAATGAGACTTTTTTCTTGGAAGGGATCATTTAGTAGATGACTATTAATGTTGTGAGTGTTATGACAGGGGTACCAGGGGCACCATTGTCCAGGTACAGGACAGGAGAAATGAGAGCAGGGTTATAGCTACTTACCCTGTCCCTCGCCTCCAGATCAGCCCCGTTTTTTATCAGAAGCTCTGCTACCTCAGTCTGCCCGTACTGGCTGGCCACATGCAGGGATGTCTGGTCACGCTGGATAGAACAGCAGTTGGGACAGTAACCGGTTACAACATGACTGTACAAAGACAAACGATAGGATGCTAAGAATAAGGGCCAGCGTGCAACCAAATCAATAGACGAAATGTGACGGATTATCATTTTAAAACTTAGAGATAACTTTTAATTAATAAAGCGTTTTTGAATAATGGTTCATTCACACCTTTCTTTTTGTGAATGAGGAGGGCATATTTTGTGGTAGCAATACCAACTTTTAAGGTATTTAAGTAAGCTAAGTCCATCATTGTGACAAGTTTAACCCCGCTGTAAAAGTCATACCTGAATGCTATGAGTGTGTAAAATGTTATGTGAATATCAGTGGCATTGTGTCATGTCACATTCACTTTCACATTGATCTTGAATTCCTTACACCTTGATGGTGTTTTGAGATAAATTATGTGTCAGGCACGGTAAATCTCATCTTTGGGTATGTCTGAAATAATTTCTGCTTTGTTGACATTAAATTTCTGCATAGAGATGCTCTCACTCTAAATCATATTATAATAATCTTACAAGTCTGCAGTTTCCTGTCAGAATTACATAATTATTTATTACACGCAGACCTCCTGGCAAAAAGGCCGGAAGGAATAACGTAGTACTACGCAAAATCACTACGATTGTCGGCCACTGTCCCCGGCCCTCCCCAACATTTACATGCAAATCAGGTCTGGAGATGCAACAATGTGTAGACCGTATCGCACAGCTGCGTCCAATCCAAATCGATCAACAAGTGAAGTCATCAAGTCAACAAAGACACATGCCTCGAATACTTCAAAATCTGTCAAATGCTAGATTGCTAGTGAATAAGATTGATGAATTTGAAGAAGTTTTGACCACCTCATCTATTGAGATCACAGTTTATAGTCAAGTCAAGTCAAGTTTATTGCACAACGATTGTAACAGGTACAATGTATGGCAAACTTCAAACTATCTACAACAGTATACAACAGTATACTAATCTAACATAACAGAAAAAATATTGCGGCATAGTGTATTTCACATTGTTAGAACATTTAGTCTACTTCTCTTTTGCATAGCATTATATATATATTGGCCTAGGTGGACAGATATGGAGTCGGGACATGATAAAGGTACATTGAATATTTCTCTGTTTGTTTTAGGTAATGTTGTTCTGTTGTTACATATGGTCAATAATTTTTTCATTTCTTCATTATAATAAGGGCATATCATCAGGAAATGATATTCATCTTCAATACTGTCTTTGCATATGGAACACATTCTCTTTTCAGCTGGTACATTTTTGTGACGACTCTTTTCAATTTCTAAACAATGTGCTTCAATCCTTAGTTTTGTTATGCTATTAGTGAATGACCTGTTTTGAATTGATAAAAGATAGTTTTCTAGAGCGAAGGTTGTCTTAATTTTCGAATATGTTGCTAGTTAATAAAGTTTCTTATCTTTTGCCTCCAGTTCGAAAGAAATGTGTCCTTTAGGCGTTCCTTGAACATGTTTCCAAAATATTTGGCATCGACTTTAGGGTTTAGCCAAATATTTTGGAAACCGTGCCTGCATAGTATATCTTGTACATGTGTGATCCATTCATGTTCTTGTATAACAGCAGTGTCGTATGCTTTTTCAACAATTCTATCATCAGACATATTGTGTAACATACTCTGTGACCTCATTATGGTTTATGTCGGTTGTGATGTTTTCTGTGGTGTATGACTCGGTGTTTATATCGCATACAGAACACATCACATCACTCACTCACTCACTCACTCACTCTCACTCACTCAGGTCCGCATGCTCCGGGATGGAGCGTAGCGCCTGCACACATGGATCTCCACGTAGGTCTGTTGAGGGCCAGCACCCAGGCGGTGGTAAGGTTGAGGCCGGCAGCCCTCAGGTCGTCCCTCAGTTGTTCTTGCCAGGTATGCCTGGGACGGCCCCTGGGGCGGGACCAATTGGGTGGGGGCGGTTCCCTCAGAAGGGCAGCTGTTTCCAGAGGTGGCTCCGTCCTGGCAATGTGACCAAACAGCCGAAGACGGGCCTGACGCACCTTGTTGGACAGTTGGGGTTGACTGGTGGTCTCACGCAGGGTGGCATTGGATACGTAGTCGTGCCACCTGATTCCCAGGATTCTCCTTTGGCACTTAGTATCAAAGGCGTCGAGTCGACGTTCCTGGGCAGCAGTGAGAGTCCAAGTCTCTGCCCCACTACTCACTCACTCAGCTTATACCAAAAACTTACTTAAAAGCTAACATACCTAGCACTGTCAAATTTAAAACACAGTCCTGTAAGCATTATCAGCGAAATCAGCGTCTCAATCGAACGACACCAAATGAAAACAACAACACAGCTTCACAATGGATATCTCAGACACACACCAAAAAGTGGGTCAATGACAGCTGTGGACATACCATAACCCCATATCTGCTTGGAGATAAGCAATTGCTAAACCCCATCGTCTATAGACCAGCTGTTCCACAATGCCAGGGAAATAGGGGTGATTTCTCAAATTATTACATCGATAATGAAAAGAGCTACCGGGAAAAAAAAAATCCCAAGGATCAAACACGTTCTAACCATAAAATGCATATGACTATCAACCGCGCAAAATGTTAACAGTATGCTATGTCAAACCAACCTCAATATTGGAAACGCAAAGCCCGAACGAGATGGCATATTGCGACGAGGACAACATCTGCTTGACGGTATCAAATTACTACAAGGCTTAAGGCGCAATCATAAGGAGGACCTAAACCACTAAACCAGATGGCGTAGGGGTGAAAACTGAAATTATTACATCCATAATAAAAACAGCTATGGCGAAAAAAAAATAACGTGCATCATTTCCCAACCGAGTACAGACGACATGCCAACCCACATGCGATTGCGGCATACAGAACATAGAGATATAGGTGCGAACACTCAACGCACAAAGTGATTACAATACTCTGTTACTGGAGGTTACCCTCCAGTGTCACAGAGTAATGAGTTGTGTCTGGGTGTCTATATACAGTGGAAACATACCTAGCTCGCCCAATACAGCAGCATTGACAGAACTTCTAGGAACACTAATCAATATCTTACAGTAGTTAAGCAGTACGTGTTCTAGATTGGGAATACAGTAGTAACCAAGACCTGGTTCACTCCCTGCCTCCCGAATTCAGCTACAGATGTGCAAAACTTTAACACGTTCTCTAAATGTCGACCTGACAAATGTGGAGGAGGTGTAGCAGTGTACACCAAAGCAACCATTTCGGCTAAGGCCCTGGACATAGTACTTGTTCCATCGGACTTGGAATGTGTGTGGGTGCACCTGCGCCCTCACTGGCTTCCACGGGAGGTATCGTCCATTGCCCTGTGTGGTGTGTATAACCCCCCAGCTTCATGTAACGAAACTGCATTGCTGGGCCACCTGCAAGAGTCTGTATCTGTATCTGTATCTATATAGCCGGTATAACCGCCCTTCGGCGTAACACACCAGCTTCGCAGGCACGCGGCGCGCAAGCAGCTGGTTACATTACACTGAACGATCCGTCACACCTAACTTTTGCACATCTATCTGCAAGCATTCTTTAAAACTATCCAGAGAAGATGCCCCTACTGTGCTTGGTGATAACAAATTCCACTCTACGATAATTCTCTGAAAATAAAAATTTTTGAACACATCAATCCTAGCTTCATTTGGTAACTCTGGTACTTGAAGTCATGACTGTTTCTTGTTCTTTTTTGAGCTGGTAACTTATCAGTCGGTACGTCCACCAGCTTATTCGTCATTTTGTACATCATGCAAAATCTGGACATTTTCCTTCTGTCTTCAAATGATGTCCACTGCAGATCTGTTTTCATTTTGGTAACACTAGCATCCCTGTTGTAGTTGTTTGTGCAGAATCTGGCAGCTTGGTTCTGTAACCTTTCAAGTTTATCTTTTCTAGTGTGGGTTTTCCCCTGCTTTGATCTAAGTGGAGTGGATGTGGACGTTGGTGTGTCACCTGGAAAACTTGTGCTGGAGTTCAGCGTATCAATTGAATTTACCGAATGAAAGCTGTCATCAATGATGTCGAACATGCCTGATGCAAAGTTTGGTACGCCGCAGTCACAGCATATCCATGAGTATGATCGGTGGGTTTCTAATAACAGTGTATACCTGAGAGCAAAGCTCAATACAGTCCTTATGATACCACGCATCGCAGTCATCACAACAAATAGCAGCATGCTTATTCTGTACTGCTTTGTTACAGCTCCCAGAGGGACGTTTAGGTGGTCTAGGCCCTGGGTTGATCTCAACACCTCCACTTAGGAGCAAGACGTGCTGAAGAACTCCTACCCGGACATCGGTCTGCTCGTGATGGGCGATCTGAATCACCTCGACACCAGTACTCCCTGTCTCGACCACACTTTACTACAAGTTGTACAGACTCCTACTCGTGGTAATGCGGTGCTTGACCAGATCCTTACAAACCTTGGTAAATTCTACAAGTCTCCTACTATAGTGCCCCCTGTGGGATGAAATGACCATAACTGCGTGTCATACAGAGTGACGAACAGAGACAACCGATCAATAGTTGCCGTAAGAAAGTAGTCGGGCCGATGTGCGACTCGGACATCCGAGCCTTCGGCTCCTAGATTACCACCCACTCCTGGGATGAGGTTCGAATTCTGCAGCAGCATCAGACGCAGAAGCCAAGTGTACAGCTTTCTATACAACACTCAGTGATGCCATTGACATGTTCTTCCCAACCAAGGTTGTACGTTTGCATGTGAAGGACAAACCATGGATCACCCCACACCTTAAATCCCTTATCTCCGATCGCCAGAGAGCGCCACAGTTGTAAGTAGGACCATCAGTATTGGAAGAAGTTCAGTTTGCTAGAGTTCTCGGCATAATCATGCAAGCCGATCTCAAGTGGTCCGCTATAGTCAGTAAGGCCAACCGTAGGCTATACCTAGTACGTGTCCTAAAGAAACATGGACTTGGTGACAATGACTTAACCCTTGTTTTCTGTGGGTTTGTAAGACCTTTGTTAGAGTATGCTTGCCCAGTGTGGCATCCAGGCCTCACTGCTATCCAGGCCTCACTGCTCTCCAGTCTAAGTGCATTGAATCTGTACAAAAGAGGGCGTACAGAATAACTCTTAAGGTAGGCGCTATGCTGGCTACGACAGAGCCTTAGAACAGCTGTCATTTACTTCCCTGTACCTGAGACGTCGTAGTCTTTGTTTGAAATTTGCCCTGTCTGTGTCTAAGTTTCCACTATTCTCTGGCTGGTTCCCCCCGAAACGGGGAAGTGTTCATGGGAGAGAACTACGTACAAAGGACAACTACACACAGTTTAAATGCAAATCATCCCAATTCAAAAATAGCACACTACCTTTTATTGTATCATTGTTGAATGAATCTTAATGAAGTTTTTAACAAATGTGATATGTATCATACACCAATTCAGCCTTGTATGGCTGCAGTATGTACAGTACATGTATATACGCACTTGTTTGGCCCTAATAAACCAGTCATTCATTCATTCACTGCTGAATATAGTTGGCAGTTTGGCTCAAATTACTGTTTTTTTTGTAACAAATTAAAGGTACATTCTTTCAGCAGCTGACATATCATCAAGCCAGGCTATCAATGGTCATTATCGAGAACAGCATGCACCACAATATATTGTGCAGATAAAAAAGCCAAAATAACTTCTTGCTGCTAGTTACGTTTCATTCCATCAAAATGTTAATCACATAAATCAATATTGATATTTCAGAACTCCCACCTTTAGTTTGATCAATGAAAATCAGCATCCTTACCCATAGCCAGAGTCTCTTGGCATTAACGTCCACCCCAGTCTCCAGTCCCCTCCTCACAGTCTGCACATCACCTTTCTGCACAGCCGTGAAGAACGTGACCAGGTCCATCTCTGGGGGCAACACAGAATGGACAACATGTGAATCAAAGGGTGTCTTGTTTGCTTTTTAAAAAAAAACAGATCTAGATTAGTAAAATATACTTGAAAAAAATTGCTACTGACAATGTTGTTAGTAACAGTTACTGATGCCACTGTGTAATTGTGTAACTCCAGAAAATGAGACGATCAAACTGTTGCTAGACACGTGTACGACTCCAAATCTGACCTCCTTTAAGAGACTCTTGAAATAAAAGAAATGACCAAAAATGAACAGACATGTATATATGGACTTATTGATTTTGCACATTTCTAAAAAGCCAACATAGTGGAAATCAAAGGAAGAAAACGTGCAGGAGGGGGAGAAAAAAAGCTATGTGGCTTGTACAAGCTCTTCTCATCAAGATTTACAAATCAAAATAGAATTCAACAACTCATAAAGTTAAATAAAGATTGAATAGATATGAAAATTATTAAACAATAATGCGACCCAGTGCAGAATACCAATTAACAAAATGACAACTTAGGAACGAAATAACAATACTTCAATGATTGATAACTAAGCAAATATCGCTAGAGAAACCGGAGCTTTTGTAAATTACTAGTGGTGGAGCGATGTTTTTGTACTATGTATATCATGTAATGATATATGTTGATAGATTTCATATTATTAAGACTCGATGTAATCTGTACCTCTGTTATATTTTATCTGACCCTTTAATACCTCCATCATGACCTCAATAAATTAGCAGCCTGCACGCTGATTTGAGCTTCTCAAGAATAAATAAAGATCAAACTCGGCCCACTGAAATACTTAGTTTCCTGCATTATCTGCAGACTGAGGTAAATTTACTTTCTATTTTAAAATACACAAAAGCATGCTCAACCAAATACCCCCAACAGTAATAATCTTGGAGTGCCAAAAATGTGAGGCATCGCAAGAGAGTCAGACAGGACTCCAATTTTGAAATGTTGACTCTCTGAAATGCCACTTTCTACATTTAGATGGGCAAATCTTGCTGGCTGGCTAAGCTAATCTAAGGATTATCCCCAGCTCAAAAAGTTTTTCAATGTCCCGCCTCCGACATAAAAAAAAATTCAATGGCCCTCCCCCCAGTGCACCAGCCCTCACCCTGGTCAATATCGTAAAATCCCTAAGACCATACCTGGACAGTAATCTTAGTAGAGCGGAGAACTATTTCTTGGATCCCTGATATAGTTCAAGTGTCTGTCATAGTGGCTCAAAACACAGGACAATCCAAAATTCCAACATGGTGGCCTGACTGCCACATCAGCAAGCAAACAGGTACTGTACAAACATGCAGACCAGGCCTAGGACTTTGACCCTTCATCACCAGATGCATGGTTATAGTCAATATGGGAGCCGCCTCTGCTCAGGGGTGAATATTTGTATAACTATTGATCTTCAAAACTGTTTTGAATATGCTGACATGGTGCCTGGGAGTTAACAATAAACTTCTGCCTTATTAATGGCCTATTAGAATAACTCAATGAATGCTCACACTCACTCACTTTCACTGTCATGATCAGTGTCACTCACTATTAACTCACTCACTTTCACTCACTCACTCACTCTCTCTCACTCACTCTTCACTTTCACTCACTCACTCACTCACTCACTCACTCTCTCTCACTCACTCTTCACTTTCACTCACTCACTCACTCTCACTCACTCTTCACTTTCACTCACTCACTCTCACTCACTCTTCACTTTCACTCACTCACTCACTCACTCACTCTCACTCACTCTTCACTTTCACTCACTCTCTCTCACTCACTCTTCACTTTCACTCACTCACTCACTCACTCACTCACTCACTCACTCACTCACTCACTCACTCTCACTCACTCTTCACTTTCACTCACTCACTCACTCAGCTTTTCCTCACTCAACTTTCACTCTCACTCATCTCAGTGCTTGTAAATCCCAATGTACCAAATGAACCCACCATAGGGCTACTAGTATAGCCTTCATGACTGCCTTTGGCCTGTGATTTGATTTTGTGCTTTTATTTTGAGACATCGATTGTGCTCTAACTTGTTCGTGATATTCAGGGTTTACATTAGTTTTTTTCACAGCATACATGTAATTTAAAATATCAGACATAGAGGGCATTGCCAAGTTCTTATCAATCAGCCAAGTTCTTAACTATTGTACTGGGGGAGGGGACGACATGATCCCATGAAAATATGTTAAAATTTGAAGCCCCTGGGATGCTATTTCCCCCCTGCATGTTCAGGGACAAATTCTGTACAGCTTAGACTATTCCAATGCCAAAGATTATCTTTGAAAAGATTTTATAAAGGCTCACAGGGTTCACCCAAGAAACAAACACCGTCATGCTGCTGGTTGGAAGACAGCATGTAGAGGCTAGGGGGTTTCTGCCTGATAAAACTTAACTTGCAAATATGCTAGAGCTAGAAAAGAAACATTTGGGACCCGCATGGTAAAAATTGCATTACTCGTAAGCACTCACTGTACACAAAGTAAAATACTTTACGTCTAGGAACCTCATCTGCGTCTGTAAGCAGTTTACGTAGAGCTGCATTACAAAGTGAACCAGTCAGTATGACAGACAGTCACCGAACGTCGGTGTGAATAAAGCAATGGATATGTACATGTAAGAATGGTTTCTTTTTTTCACTAAGTCACATGTAATCTACAACTTAGTTGAAAGCACATGTTGTTGTGCTTTTCAGCCTTTGAGATGAATTCAATCACAGACACTCAACTGTTGCTCCTACGTCTATTCGGGTGAAGTGTTAGTAATGTACAGAGAGTCGATGGTGGCCCGTCTGCTCAATGCTCGGGTCGTGGTGCAAAGAGGAAGTCAAAGTCAGGTGCCTCTTATTTGAGGTCTTGGGTTACTTAATATTCAGATGTTGGGCTGTGTACATTGGAGTAAAAGGGGTGTTTTTTCTATACTATTTTTATACTGATATCACAACACATGTTAGTGCATCTAAGATTGCCCACTTACCATTGAATACAGCCAGCACATAAAGCACTCAGAGTCACGCTTTTTAAGTTGGATCCCATGATTCCCATCCATCCATTCCAGAAGACACACTTGACTCCTGTCATTGTCAACTTGATTCCTGTCATTGTCCATCTTGATGACATTGCAGTCTTCCATGAAGATTTTGATGTTCCCGCGGAATGATTGGTGAGAGGTGACAGGTGATGCCACACTCCCCGTGGAGCGGTAGGTGAGAGGAGAGGTGATGCCACACTCCCTGTGGAGCCTGTGCTCCTCTACAGTACTGAAGTCCTGGTCGTCTGTACTGGGCTCTGTGTCCTCCATCTTGGGTCGTGTGATGTCTTGTCTGAGCTTCACACTTCTTGACTGATTATGGAGCTGCAAAACAGGGAAAAAGAGAATCTCATAAGACATTGTAAGGTTTCTTTTTGGCTAATAGAACTGTAAGGCCACCGTATTTCAAATATGTAGCAAACAAGCTTAACGTAGTGTACAAAAAAATGACTGTACCGATACATGCAAAACACTTTTTTTACATAGTCTACCAAAAATCAATGCGAAAGTGCATCCAATCAAACCATATGTGAGGGTCTGTACATGGTCTATTCATGAAACATAATACTATTAAAGCTATTCAATTTCGCTGTTGATTGTAGCCAGCCCACTCTAATTCAAAGTAAATGTTGGTAAGTTGTTTATGAAGCAAAAATGGATTATTTAATTCTATGTAATGGTGACAAGTGTTTTTTAATAGGGCTTTGTAGATACCGAAGAGTAGCAGGCCTACTGGGAAGCCAATTTCGCCTAGCCCGTACAAGCTTTCCGGTGTATATTCCTTTCCCGGCATATATTCCTTTCCCGGCATATTCCCGGTTAAAAATCGCAAATCGACCTACCCCCCCCCCCCCCCCAAAAAAAAATTGCCAAGCTTCCCAGAGAGGCCGGTGAAGGAGGCTACCTTATCACATGGGGTTCTACTTGTATCACATGGGATTTCATAGAACATATCAAACACCATCCAATTGTGCTCCAAGTGCGGCTGCCTGTCAAAGATTTGCAAACCAGATTCAGACATTGGAATTAAGCTGCTATTTTTAGTTCCAGGCCATTTTGCATTGAGATATGTATTTTCTCCAATGGGTATGACGTAAATAACAATTTCAGCACGATGTATTCTGCATCACCCTCGGTCCCAGCCCTCCTGCAGAGGTTGGATCGCCTTCCAGCCTCCTACCCGTGGTCAGGCTGGTAACTTGGGAGATACAGAATACACAGTGACTACTGTGTTGTAATATATATAATCTGACTGACGGAGGCCACCTGTATCGTTGGGACGACAACTGTTTACAAGTCAGGACCTTCTCCTTTGAGTTTGACCTGTGCATGTGTACTTGGACTCATGAATGAGCTTATAAATACATGTATATTAAGCCCTTTTTACAATCACAGAGATCAGAATGCATGTGCGGCAGGGCTCAAAATACTCAGACACCCAAAATTGGACCTATTCAACCAATTTTTTTCTGTGGGTACACATAATCTCTATCCTATCAAAATCTGCAAGCAATTAATTAATTCCTAATTAATCTGTACTTAGTATCTCTAGACTGAGTTAATTTCATTTCATTTCTAAAATTCAATCACTAGTTTTGTTACTCAAGATTTACCGGTAACTGCAAACAAATGATATAGAAGTATAGCGCCAATTTTGACTCATCTTGGTGGCATCTATATCAAGAACTGGTGAATTGGGTGAAAAATTCCTTTGCCCCACACCCACCCACGTGGAAACTCATGCGTAAAAAGTTAAGCATTTAACGTTATAGGATATATTCTTCATACACTGTCATGCCAGTTTCATAACTATGGGTAGCCTCAACATAAGTTTCAATATCACATCGGAAATTAACGGCAACTTCAAACATAACGGAATAATAAACTTCAACATACCTAGTCAAAACTTTGTGAAGTTTCCGTCTGCAATGAACTCTGACCTTTCGGACTGTACCACTCAGTGAGGGGTAGATCATTGCCACATTTTTGGGGGCTTTGAGAAGCACTGCCGCCTAGCGATTACTACAGGTACTAGCATTGAGCTATAGTTTTTTTTTAATACGTGTTTTACATGGCCGCTACATGAAATGTCAGCAGATTTTCCATTCTATGTTGCAAGTCTACGAAAACCTCGCCTTCCGCACTGGTGTTCCAGTGCTGATTCAATTGTCTGAACGGCCTCAGCACTGGTTTTCCAGTGCTGAAATTCTTTCAGCACTCGTTTTCCAGTGTTGATCGGCCTTGTTCGAGTGCTGAAACTCCCTCAGCACTGGTTTTCCAGTGCTGAATTTCTTTCAGCACTCGTTTTCCAGTGCTGATTTGCCGCCAGCACTCGGTTACCAGTGCTGAAATCCGGGGATATCGGGGCCGGGTCAGGTCAAAATTAATTCAGCACTGGTTACCCAGTGCTGAAACTGCCGTCAGCACTGGAACCGAGTGCTGATATACAAAAACCTCGCCTTCCGCACTGGATTTACCAGTGCTCGAGAACACTTCAGCACTGGAAAACCAGTGCTATGAAATCTTCAGCACTGGAAAACGAGTGCTGACGTCTTTTAAGGATTGGAATGGTGTACGAACCAGTGCTGACGTCCTTCCAGCACTGGAATCTCCCAGTGCTGAGAGGGGTACAAGACGTAAATTCGAAGGAAAAATAAGTTATTTCGTGCAAAAAAAAATTGTAGTTGTGCTATCCATTCGTTAAAAAATGGTAATTGAATATATGTATACTGTATAAGGGTCCAATGATGTAAGTTACACTTTAACCTTTTGTCCACCCACGTAAAGAAAGCGTCACGCCGATCGCGAGTATTCCATTATCCCCGAAGGTAATCGACAATTGAACACTGTGCACACTATTATAGAGGCGTTATAGAGCAGAATATAACGATAGGTGACGTTTATAATCCTGCAATGTCTTAAGTTTTAGTAGTAGAGCAAAGGACGTATCGTAATTCCAAATAACTGTATATCTCGGAGTATCCCGATCTCTCAGCACTCGGTTTCCAGTGCTGAATATTCGTCAGCACTGGAAATCCAGTGCTGAACGCCATCTTCAGCACTGGGTTCCAGTGCTGAAAAAGGAGGGCGAGGTTTTCGTAGTTTTGCTTCTAGCAATGTTGAGCACATTTAATCTAAATTAACTCAATGCGGTTTTATCTTGATAAAACCCTTGGGAAATCCGACCTAGATCGCAGCTGCCAAACTTTGCCTACTAATTTCTATACAAACTTTCACCAATCTAACTTTTGAGATCAGTTCGGCTGGCTGAAAGGGATCCCGGACTTTCTCACCGCTAAAATCACGCGTCCATGCAGCCGTTTATTTTTTGGCTCGGATCTATTTCGAGCAATACACGAATGAGACCTTAACTTTAAATGAATTGTTAAAAAAAATCTATCAAACGGAAGAATGGTATCTTCTTCATTATCCCTTAAAGTAAGGACGCAAATAATGATTCAAGACAATCCTATATGAAGTAGACATATTTGGGTGTTTGGCGAAACACGATCCGCGCGTCGTTATGGAAACAACCTGTCACAGAACGGTAGGATGAGACGCGTCGCCATGGCAACCGCCCGTCAAAGTGCACGTTTAGACGAACGGGGGCGTGGCTTGTTGACTCATGGGCGTGGTGTTTTTGAGTGTAAACGTCCTACCGGTCGTGCTTGCCGTGGTTATATAAGAACCGCGCAAACTCTTCCAGGCCATCCGGATACTGCCAGGTGAATCCACGCACAGCTGAAGGAACTACCGACCGAGTTTGCTGACAAACAGGACTACTGACTCCGAGAAGACGAGCAAAAATGGCCGCCGCGTGTCGTTCCACCCACCCACTTCTTGTGACAGCAGTTATGAATTGGTGCTGATGCTGCAGCTGGCGTTCTCTATGACTATCGGTGAGTTTAGTCTTCGTAGTACGGTACGATAACTTTGCGGCAGCATATGAAAGGTACTCTGGGCGAGGTCGTGTAGAAATTCAGAGGAGCGAGGAGGAAAAGAAAGAAACAAACATTGCCAAATTAAACATTACAAATCAAGCACGCTACCGATGTCGCCACAAAAGCTCAGAGCTCCTTGGCAAGGACGGTAGGCGGTACTTAACCGCCCGCTGTTACACTCGTACAACTCAAATTACATTTTCTTGTGGCGGAAAGAGAAGATTGCCGTAAAGTACACTCGGTTCTGTACAAGTGTTGGCGTTTGTGAAAATCGCAGGAGAGAAAAAATGTCACGATCGACGAAGATGACGAAGTTGAATTAACGTATAACGTATGACCTCAATGAAAAGCGGCCTGCAGGCCGATTTGAGCTCTCATGAAAAAACAAAACAAAGGTCCAAACAAACGTAGGAATCACTCATGTCATAACGTGATCAATTGAAGCTCTGATTTAAACGAAGCTTCCGTTGACAGCCAACCTTTTTTTTGTCACCTCAAAGGTATCCGAAAGCCATCTGTGCTATTTCCAGGTGTGGGGATTTGAATACCATAGAAGTTAAAGACTTGGAAGCCAGGTTGATGACATATTAGTAATCGTATTTAGTGTTTATTTCTTAATTAATCGAGACTGCAAACAATGCAATATAATCTAGTGTTTATACAAGTATGCAACGTCTTTTACATCAGGAACAGGTGAGATTATAGTCATGGAACTGTGTAAGAAACACAAGAAAGTAGAGACAGAAAGAATACGGGCACACGACCTCTAGGTCGTAATGGAACCGAGGCGATTCTCTCAGGGCATTGGGGCGTATCTTTTGTTCTGCATTACGCAAATTTGTTTGGCTCGGGACCGAGAGGTCTCGAATTCGAATCTTGCCGTGTCGCCGATCTTGCGCCCTTGGAAAAGGCACTTTACACGGCTTTCCTTACTTGACCCTCACAGAGGATTTTGTTAAGTATTTGATTTAGATTGATATTACTCAGGTTAAAATGAGTACCTAGCTTCGGCTAGGGCTGTCCCTCGGATAGGACGTTAAATGGAGGTCCCGTGTTTGGAGAGCAGACACACCCCATGCACGTTAAAGAACCCACCACACATGCGATGGTGCGGTGTGCGATGGTGCAAATCATTCCTTCTAGAGTTGGTGATTCTCTAAAAATCCCAATGACTCCAAGGAAGAATTAATAAGTGACATATTAGTCACTAATGGAGATCTGTATCAAACAAAACCAAACCAAAACCAAAGTAATGATTAATTTGTATTTTAGACGATGTTTTCAGGTATTACATTGTTCCAGTATGAGAATCAATCTTACTTTTTTGTCTGACGTTTTGTAAGCAATCATTAGAATCATTATAACGCTGTTAAGCATATCTATTCCAGCTCCTAATGGTACAACAACACCAGTATGATAATCAATCTTTCTCAGCGAAGGGCGAAGCTGGTGTGTTACGCCGAAGGGCGGTTATATCGGCTATATAGATATAGATACAGATGCTTAATATCAAGCAATTATTATAATACGATAACGCTGTTAAACATATCTATTCCAGCTCCAAACGGTACAACAACACCAGTATGATAATCAATCTTACTCAGCGAAGGGCGAAGCTGATGTGTTACGCCGAAAGGCGGCTATATCGGCTATATAGATATAGATACTTAATCAAGCAATTATTATAAATACGATAACGCTGTTAAACATATCTATTCCAGCTCCTAACGGTACAACAACACCACCTCCTGTGTCGACTGCTCCTCCAAGTTCAGGTGGGTAAGAGTGTTGAACGTTTCTATCCTGACCCAGACACAAATTTAAAGAATTCGGCTTTTATTTTATTTCAAACTATTGAAACTATCTGCACAAATTAGCTGATGTTGTTTGCTGATATTGCTATCAAATGTATGAAGATTGAATACTCTTATCAACCTACAACCATATTGTCATTTATGTCATACCGGTGACGCGAGAACGTTCAATAGTTCAATACGGGTGTTCCGGACCGGGCCATAACTTCCGTATCGCACAGGTTCGAAAGGCGTATCACCTTGCAATTGGGTAATACGGAATACGTGTTGTATTCTATATGTATCAGAGGTATATAGGGTCACCACTCACCAGGTAAATTACTAACATGAAATCAACTTAACTTGAAAGTTCATCTGTGTTGGTAGAAATCATTCTCGGAATAGTTGAACTGTAATTTCCAACACAAAAATTGCACTCACCCAAATTTTCGACGGCACAGCATCTGTCTTTGTCAAAGAATGAACAATCCACTGCTGTCGTGATGTCACGTTAAACAGATAGAACACGTGACTCGGTGACTTCCTGGAACCTATGATCCACTGCTCACTGAGTCACGTGTTCTATGTTTTTGAAACTCTATTTTCCGTTTATTTGTAGGACCTTCAGGCGCGCAAATCGGAGGGATTATAGGAGGTCTGAGTGGTGTCATTGTCGTTATTATTGTTGTTGTTGTGACTACGTCAAATTGGCATCGCAAGAAAAAAGGTGAGCTCTTCTAAATGGATATTTTGATTTGCAAGTGTGTAAGGTCACAGTCATCACAAATGCATGAGCAATTTATTGTACGTTAATTTTCTGTTTGTATGTCACCATATGTGCATGTTTCATTTCAATCTATGTAATGCGGGGCCCATTGCAAAGTAGTGTAAATCACTCACTAAGTGGGCCACCCTGGGTAAAAATGACATAAATATCAAATAAATTCTTAATATATTGTTTAATTCCAGCCAGTAACAGTGAATACATATAATGTTCATAGATATATACAGTAAAGGTCCTATATCTCAATGTCATGTTTTTTGCAGATTTTTGTGAAATAAAATCAAAGCAAATAACCTCTACCATGCAAATTTATTTATAAGCTTACTCTTTGATTGCAGCCAACCGTGCGCGTACAGGGAACTGCTGATGGTTGTCTGCCAGTGACTGCGAAAAGAAGGCAGAGAATACGCCATGGGAGAATCACGATCAAACTTGACTTTTGGTTTCAATTATTTGTTTAGGATTAACAATGTAATGATAAAAGCGAAAGCATTTCCCACTTACTATTGCACTGCCCAAACTATACTAGCCGACGTTAACTTCTATTTGACAGACTCAAAAAATTGAATATCTCAACTCTTGATATAAATGCCTTATCAGAAACAGCTACAATACATTTGTTGATTAGGGTTCACCTTTACTCTACAACTAATGCTCAGGTATTACATATAACTATTTGTATTTGTTGGTAACGAAACGCGTTTCATAATCAATAGATATTCTGTTATTATAATATTCTTGTGTGTATTATTGATTGTATTTTGTTAGCGGTGCCATTAGGCGTTAACATAAGATTTTAGCTTGAGTACGGTATCACTGTGTGTGTATTTTGCATTTTCTTTAATAAAAAATGTAATGATGTGCAGAATAAAATTTGACTCACCATAACATTTACTGTAAACTGTACGTAAATCAATCAACCTTTTGGATTGGCGTACTGTGTAGGTGAAATGTAGTGTCCCCTGAAAATATCTATCATCATCTGATCATTTGTCATCCTCTATGAGTTGCAGCAAGTGAAGTTTGACTTCCAGTATACAGTCTGTCATACATATCGCTGTGAGAAGTAAAAATCGATGTGAAAATATCTAGATTACTGGTTATAAGTAGCGTTTCTTTATAAAGATGCATGATGACCCCCATTGTCTGGTTGTCAAATATATATACAAATGCCCATGATGTGTCTTATCCTGTATGATAGAAGGGTGCTGGATATTCCCCTAGACCGTACTCTATATGTTTGTAATTTGTTACTGCAATTCAGCATCAGGGACGGCAGTGTTAGTGTGACTGCAATTCAGCATCAGGGACGGTACTGTTAGTGTGACTGCAATTCAGCACCAGGGACGGTACTTAGTGTGACTGCAATTCAACACCAGGGACGGTACTGTTAGTGTGACTGCAATTCCGCACCAGGGACAGTTCTCTTAGTGTGACTGCAATTCAACACCAGGGACGGTACTGTTAGTGTGACTGCAATCCAGCACCAGGGATGGTACTGTTAGTGTGACTGCAATTCAACACCAGGGACGGTACTGTTAGTGTGACTGCAATTCAGCACCAGGGACGGTACTGTTAGTGTGACTGCAATTCCGCACCAGGGACGGTACTGTTAGTGTGAATGCAATCCAGCACCAGGGACGGTACTGTTAGTGTGACTGCAAGTCAACACCAGGGACGGTACTGTTAATGTGACTGCAATTCAGCACCAGGGACGGTACCGTTAGTGTGACTGCAATTCAGCACCAGGGACAGTACTATTTTTGTGACTACAATTTAGCACCAGGGACGGTACTGTTAGTGTGACTGCAATTCAGCACCAGGGACGGTACTGTTAGTGTGACTGCAATTCAGCACCAGGGACGGTACTGTTAGTGTGACTGCAATTCAACACCAGGTACGGTACTGTTATTGTGACTGCAATTCAGCACCAGGGACGGTACTGCGCACCAGGGACAGTACTGTTAGTGTGACTGCAATTCAGCACCAGGCACGGTACTGTTAGTGTGACTGCAATTCAGCACCAGGGACGGTACTGATAGTGTAACTGCAATTCAGCACCAGGTGTGGTACTGTTCGTGTGACTGCAATTCAGCACTAGGGACGGTACTGTTAGTGTGACTGTAATTCAGCACCAGGACCGGTACTGTTAGTGTGACCACAATTCAGCACCAGGGACAGTATTGTTAGTGTGACTGCAATTCAGCACCAGGGACGGTACTGTTAGTGTGAGTGCAATTCAGCACCACGGACGGTACTGTTAGTGTAACTGCAATTCAGCACCAGGGACGGTACTGTTAGCGTGACTGCAATTCAGCACGGGGGACGGTATTGTTAGTGTGTATGCAATTCAGCACCATGGATCGTACTGTTAGTGTGACTGTAATTTAGCACCAGGGACGGTATTGTTAGCGTCACTGCAATTCTGCACCAGGGACGGTACCGTTACTGTAACTGCAATTCAGCAGCAGGGTCGGTACTTTTTGTGTGACTGCAATTCTGCACCTAGGACGGCACTGTTAGTGGGACTGCAATTCAGCATCAGGGACGGTACTGTTAATGTGACTGTAATTTAGCACGAGGGACGGTACTGTTAGTGTGACTGCAATTCAGCACCAGGGACGGTGCTGTTAGTGTGACTGCAATTCAGCACCATGGACGGTACTGTTAGTATGACTGCGATTCTGCACCATGGACGGTACTGTTGGTGTGACTGCAATTCAGCATCAGGGACGGTACTGTTAGTGTGACTGCAATTCAGCACCATGGACGGTGCTGTTATTGTGACTGTAATTCAGCACCATGGACGGTACTGTTGGTGTGACTGCAATTCAGCATCAGGGACGGTGCTGTTATTGTGACTGCAATTCAGCACCAGGGACGGTGCTGTTGGTGTGACTGCAGTTCAGCACCAGTGACGATAGTGATACTGCAATTCAGCACTAGGGACAGCACTGTCAGTGTGACTGCAATTCAGCACTAGGGGAGGTACTGTTAGTGTGACTGTAACTCAGACTGATGGCTGTGTATTTTACAGTGATCACAGACCAAGCCAAAGTTTCAGTTCTGATGTTTATTGAAACAGTTCTCCTTCATTGCAAGAACGGACAGAAATGTGACACGCTACCCCTTTGTCTAATGTGCTTCTTTCAGATAGCAAAAACCATAATAATATTGCAGTAGCACTGGAACATTACATTTAAATCATATCTAGAAATTATGGTGAACAACCATTCATTATCTTTGCACTGGTACGAATCGTTAGCGTGAATAATGAAAACAAACTGTTACAGGCTTCTGTGAACAATACCAAAATCAATTGGCCATTACATCTCTGTCTTTGGGAGAACTACTAGTAGTACATCAGATTCTACACAACTTATATACATATTCACATGGCACAGATAAAGATCACTTTAACTATTAACAATCATTTTCTATCTACAAAAATATTTAACGTTATAAAATGCAAAAAGCATTTACATACAGATGATTGAATAAAGATGTCAACTATCAGCAGTCCTTCACTATGTACAAAACAGCAGATAATTTAGCATCATACAACTGTATCATTTACATGTGCTTTGCTATGCCCATTGAGCTCACTTATAATCATCTTCTTTTGCATGTTAAGGAGGCATGCAATCCAAAATTACTTGTAAAATTGTTCACATCTTATGTCTATAAGACAATGACTGTGTCCTATCATTACAGGAGACCTAAGATAAGCCTATCTGCCTACAAAGCTGGAGTAGCAACTTTAGAGTCACTGCATCTGTAGACTTATATACTTGCAAGTTACCACCATATGACACAGTAGCAACTTTAGAGTTGCCGCATTTACACACTGGCCACCAGTTTGATACAAGTAAATGATATAAATCCAAACCTTACAATCTCGATTTTTCACATTTGAGCAGAAAGTAAGGGAATGAGAGAAATTTAAAAATTGTCCTGACAAAAACAATCCTTTATTGTACAAAATGGTCAATTCAACTGAAATTTTTCATGGCCATTTCTTTGTTCAGCGCAGCCACCGTTGCCCCTTGACCTTACTGACCTGTTGCTCCGGCCGGGATGCCGCAGGCCTGCAGGAAAGTGAGGTGGGATTCCTCCCAGTACCGGGACTCCACCAGCTCCCGCTTGAGCCGGGCAGCTTTCTCGAACTCCGAGTCACTGTTCTCGAGGATGTCCACGATCTTGCTTGCCCATCTCCTTACGTCTCCCGCAAGATCGGAGTCATTCACGTTCGTCTCCACGATGACGTTCCTGTGCTCTGCGCTGAGATCCCCATTTTTGATCAGGTCGAGGATCAACTCTGCAAGGCCGGTCTTGTCAGAGATGAGGACGGGGATGCCAGCGGCAATGGCCTCCAGGCCGACCAGTCCGAACGGCTCAAAGCGGGACGGCATCAGGACCAGGTGGGCTGTCATCATGTCTTTCCTTACCTCCTCCTGTGTTCCGTAAGGTAGAAGGGTGGGGTTGAGCTTGTCGCTGTTCAGGTTGTCTTCCAGGATCTTCTTGCTTGTCTCGACATCATCTTCACTGATGCCGCGCACGCGCAGCCGGACGTACTTGATCCTCTCTCCTACTTCCCCCATGGCCTGTGCGGCGAGGTCATGAACTTTCAGCTTTGACACCTTCCTTACCCTGTCGATGGACAGGACGACCCTCTGCTATACCCTAGGTCTCACATTGGTGACCAGGAATATCTTGGAGGACTTTGGTACACCTCTACTGCTCTGCCGGGATGCCACAGGCCTGCAGGAAGGTGCGTTGGGATTCCTCCCAGTACCTGGACTCCACCAGCTCCCGCTTGAACTGGGCAGCTTTCTCGAACTCCGAGTCAGTGTTCTTGAGGATGTCCACGATCCTGTCTGCCCACCTACTTACGTCTCCCGCTGGATCGGTGTCGTTTACATTTGTCTCGACGATGACACGTTTGTGGTCCGGGTGGAGCTTCCCTTGTTCGATCAGGTCGAGGATCATCTCTGCCAGGCCGGTCTTGTCGGAAATGAGGACGGGGATGCCCGCCGCGATGGCCTCCAGGCCGACCAGCCCAAACGGTTCAGAGCGGGACGGCATCAGGACCAGATGGGCTTTAATCATGTCGCTCCTAATGTCCTCCTGTGTCCCGTACGGCCGGAGGATTGGATTCAGGTAGCCACTTTTCTCTAGGATCTTCTTGATCGCCTCGAAGTCACCTTCGTTGATGCCGCGCACGCACCACCGGGCGTTCTTGATCACCTTCACCACTTCTCTCATGGTCAGAGCTATGAGGTCATGACCTTTCAGCTTCTCCACCTTCCGCACTCTGCCGATGGACAGGACAACTTTCTGCTCTCCTTCGGGTTTCACATCGATGGCCAGGAACATCTTGGATGGCTTTGGGAGGAAGATGTGGTGGCTCTGTGGTTTCTTCTCTCCTTTGTACTTGGTGTCAAAGTCATCGTAAATCCGTTTACCCACTGAGAAAGCTGCCTTTGCATTATTAGACTTATCCAGCATGTCCGCCACTTTCTCTCCAGCCTTCATGGCCTTCCGACCTCCCTTGTAGTAATCTGTATCCTCGGGTAGGACGTGGTTGATCGTCACAAGGTCTGCCTGTGGGTACCGTTGATCCCAGATGTTTCGTGCCGCCGTATCTGTGATGTCTGCGTGGCCGATGATGCAGGTGACGTCTTTGGGGAGGTCTGGAAAGTGGACACTGTGGTAGAAGGTCAGCCAATCTAAAGTTGGCTCGGTCTTACCCATAAGATCTGGCCCAATCAGCTGAACACCGTCTCTATCGGCTGCCTCCTGGTCTTGTTTCGGCACAAGCAGGGCTGTGCAGTACACGACTGCGTTTGCTTCGAACAGCATTTGGCCTACCTGACAGTTGATAGTAGAAATCCCCCCCTTGGAGGTCCCATACTCGTCGTTGATCAGCAACACTATCGGTACTTTAAGACCTGAAGGAAGGTGAAAACAAAGACTGATAACAAAGAATTTTATTATTCTGCGAGAAAATTAAAGACATACATACATGTACTTGGAGATATGTATATAAATGCTTACAGATAGTAATGAACAGATGTTGGCTATCTGTAGAAATCTGAACTTACATTAATACACAGTGTCTGTTGACTGATCACACCCTAATAATTTACTGGTTTCAAACACTGTAAATTTTAAGGAAAAGTACAAAGAAGATATTAAAACAGTTTATGTCGACAGTATACTTATTTCCCTCATATAACTGTTCTGCCATCTGCTATAGATACATGTACGTCATTAGTCATACATCCATATGATTACCTTGAAGACTCATAGGAGCTTTGGTTCTGCTTCCATGTGGAGCTGTGGTAATCTGATGAGAGGTCTGTGACTTTGAATGACTGTCTTGCTCTCCACCTCCGCTGGGCGGTGCTGCTGCACCTAGGGGACAAAAAACAGATGCCAAAATGCACAATTATACCTCGTGTGCTGATCATCAATATCTTCTTGCACGTAAAACTGTGAGTATCGTTACATTTATTTTAACAATTGAATAAGACATACCTGAGCCCTCAAGCTCTGGATCCTCATCCCTACTCAACAGTTTGCTGACCTCTTCTGTGAACTTAAGTATTGGATGGGCAACTGGAACGCCTTTTGCTATTGCCTCGCTGATCTCCTCCATGCCATAGGAGTAGAATTCCTCCCTGTGCTCTTTTAGTGCACGAGCACTGAGCACCCTCTCTACTGTTCCTGTTCCTGGGCTGCACTCATAGAGCACATCAGCGATGATGTTCTTCAGCTTCTGCAGCATCTTGCCACACTGCACCTTGTCACCCTGCACACTCCGCACACAGATGCTGACTGCACGGCCGTCCGGAGAGAGTTTGATCAGACCTTCCACATCCCTGTCCACACACTTGGCGCCATCTCTCCAGAGCGACGGGCGATACTTCAGCTGCCTCATCAGGCGGGTCTGCACTTGGGGGAAGAACCCAGATGAGAACATATCGGTTTTGTCCGCACACTGGACTTGCTTCCCGAAGTAGACCACCTTTTGTTCTGTCGTCGGTTTCCACACCTTGTCGGGCATGTTTTGTTTCAGCAGCCCTGGGATGATGTAGGTCTCTTCGTCAAAGGTGTGGCAGAGCTGGAACTCTTGCAGCAGGGCGATCACAAGATCGACGTCAGCAACATCTTGGAACACACGCTCGATCTCAGCCTTGGTGACGTAGTCTTCACTTGTTCTGTTTAGGTGTTTGTCAAAGAAGTCAGGTGCCATGACTTTGCCGAAGACGTCTGTGCCAAGCCAGTTGGGCTTCAGGACAATGATGGGGTCAGAGGTTGCCAGACTGATTAACAGAACCTGCGTTGAGAATAAATGGACTGTCTAATGCAATTATGTTATGGTGCTTCTTTTCATGTTTGGTACTACATGTAGATAAAATGGTTGAGTTTACAGTTACCCTACAAAGTTAGCATTACCTGATGCGCTGATATTTATTTATCTATAACTTACATTTACCTAAAACTAAGTTAGTACACTGCCTAAATGAAGGGTATAATTAATAATTAATTATATAAAAATAATTACAATTAATGATTAGGGGTGGGCACCGGTACAAAACTGTTTTTGAATGGGATTTTCGACCGATTTGAAAAAATGAATATATTATACCAGCAGGGATTTTCACGTGTTTTGGGCTTACCAGTCCAAGAAAACAGCAAGAGCGAGATAATCACAGGTTTTTACCAAATTTCTACAGTCAAACAGGTTTAAGATAACAGCGAAAATTAAGTCATTTTAAAATTTCCGTAGATTTTGGGTACGCAATCAAACAGAATCCTTTGTAGCAAAATTGACTATTGTTTTGAGTATCACTCATTCACGAGTTTTCACAAAAAAATCAGCTCCAGGTTCACGTCCGGCTCTAGCCTCTACCAGGCTCCACGGATCAGGGGTGAGGAAATAACTACTCTGGCCGGCCGCCCATACTATTGACTCTTTATCATGTCCAATTTCATTATCAGGCCATCGATCCGCGAAGCCTGACAGAGGCTAGACCTGTTCCTCTGGACCTGGATTTTCTGTACCGGTACCAATCCCTAGTTATGATGGGGTTTAAAATGTTGGTCATTGAATTGTATTTGATATTAAATATTTCACCTCTGCCAGATGGTGCAAGAATCTTGAAGATTTCTTGAGAAAGTCTTCAGTCACAAGTCTGTCAAGCTTCCTGGCTTCTCTCACGTAGTCAGGCCACATCATCACGGGGAACTTCGGACTAGTCTTCTTACACCACTTTGGTAGGTGCTCCATGATCTTTGCACATAGCCGGGGCATGTCGCGTTGGTGCTATTGTTTTGTGAACAGCAAGTGGTACATGACAAGGGTAGTGTCCACTTCAAGTTGTTTTAGATGATATTTGTACTAATTTTTAACTGAATATTTAAAAGAAATGGCAACTTTTGGGCACGAGGTCAGCCATGGTGGGTACAATGTGATTCTTTCACTATATTGGAATTTACAAAATGTTGCAACATTTTCCAGCTGGTACATTTGGGTTATTGCCCCCATAAAAGTATGCCATCTGGCCCACCTGTCTGCTTCTGTATACTCCAGATATCAACACTCCTAGACACTGGCAGCTCTTTTGTGCTCAGCTAGCAATGCACGACGGCCATGCATGTGTCCCTGTACACAATTTACGTGTGAAATGCTATTTTTCCAGCCCACTGACCCAAAATGTAACAAATAATTCTATCATGAAAGAACAAATTATGTTTAAAAGATAGTAAAACTTTGTTACAAAACTACTATTAGTGGGTATTAGATTTTGAAAACGTTTCTTTCATGTTGGAATACGTGTTGGAATAAAATGGTTCAAATCTGGGGAAGGGCATGTCAGTTAGAGTTGCATTAGTCTTTAGGAACTTCAAGATAAAAACAGAAAAACAGCGAGATAGACAGAGACAGGCAGACTGAGGGATGATACAGCACACTGCTGTATCAAAATATTAAAATATTAAGTGATATCTTGCTCCCACAGTTCTTACGGCCAAAGAATTTCCCTTGTTTTGTTCATTAGACCATCACTTACTGTAACGCACAATACAATATAAGTTGCAACTTTCTATCCTCACTTGCAGCATTTCCTCTCCTATCTTGACCAGAAGAGTTTTGAGTTGGTCCATCTCAGGTGTCCAAGTCTTCCTACAGTCCATCAGGATCACTTCATCTGCGATACGGAGGTGGTCTTTGAACTCTGCTTTCATCGTCTGAACAACAAGGGCCGCTTGGAGGTGTCCTGTATATCAGAGTGAATGAATAGATGAAAGTTGAATCTCTACTTCTGGATAAATCAAATTTAATTCAGACGTTTCAAACGACCTCCGTCGTTCTTCTTCAGTGAAATAAAAATAAAAGTTTACAACTCTGCGGAATAAGGAATACTTCTTACGTTCTAAATAAACAAAAAAGGTAACGGCTAAGGTGTTCTAAAGTAAACATGGTAGGTAACTACAGAGGTGTTCTAAACAGTGTTCTAAATAAACAAAAAGGTAACTGACAAAGGTTCTGTGATACATTCTAGCAAAATAAGAAAGGCTAACAAGGGATATAATGATAATAAGTGTCTATATATCAATAAAACCATCATTTACTTTAAAACATCATTCCAAGCACTGGAAAGGTCAGTTCTCAGCCCCCCCTTTCGATTGAGAGATGGACGATAAATGCGCTCGTAAATGGCTTCCTTAACCCCCCTTTCAAACCAACGTGGTTCTCTGTCTAAAATGTCTGTGTTATCTAAAGAAAACGAATGTACGTTATATCACTTGTTAGCCTTTCTTATTTTGCTAGAATGTATCACAGAACCTTTGTCAGTTACCTTTTTGTTTATTTAGAACACTGTTTAGAACACCTCTGTAGTTACCTACCATGTTTACTTTAGAACACCTTAGCCGTTACCTTTTTTGTTTATTTAGAACGTAAGAAGTATTCCTTATTCCGCAGAGTTGTAAACTTTTATTTTTATTTCACTGAAGAAGAACGACGGAGGTCGTTTGAAACGTCTGAATTAAATTTGATTTATCCAGAAGTAGAGATTCAACTTTCATCTATTCATTATATTCCTGGATGTATAATCTTCACAAACGTATCAGAGTGAATGTTTCATTGACAAGTAATAGTAAGAAGTATACACGTCAGTCATAACAAATTACATTCAAGTCAAAGTGGTCAAGTGCATCTGAGGTCTTATGATAGAAATTAAGACTTCAGAGGAGAAAGTAAGCACTGCAAATATCTCTATACTCATACTGTAAGATTTACAATATGTATTTTGTCATGTTGAATAAATAGTTAACAACTACTCTGTTCTGCTATTCTTACCTGTGGCTGGCTCAACCTTGTCCGCATGGCTAGCTACCAAGATGACGTCAGGCTGCCGGTTCGGGTTGCAGGACTTGATGAAACACAACCACCAGTGAACCTGTGCAGCAGGATTAAGATTAATGGGTCAGAATATGTTGTAATATCTAGACCATTTAAACTAGAAATAAATATCATCTATTTCTGTGCCTTTCCTTGTAAGATATTTTGCAAATAGCAGAGGGAGGTCAAATAGGGCTGACAATAATGGCTTGCAAAAAACATAAGACACTGAGTGCTAGAAGTGCATGCATGTGTAATAGAGCCCATATTGACAACATCTGTTTAAAATGATTCTTGGGAAGGTTTCTCAGAAATTAACAGAAACAGATAAACATCTTGTATTTTAGCTGACCAGTAGATCAGATAAGGAAGAACAAAGGGGCGATCACAGTTAATTAATGACCTGTCAAGTACATGTGGGAAGAATTTGTTTTGTTTACGTCAGCACCCAGCTAAGAGATAAAAAGAAGGAACACCAGGGATGAGAGGTTCAGTTCAGAGAGTTGGGACAGAGAGAGAGGATGTGACAGTGAAGAATAAAGATCGGTTCTCGGCCACGGCAGATCTTGTGCGTCTGTGATCATTTTCGACACCAGTTCCACATTCCTTCATTACACATGGCCTACATCTAGCATATCATTTGTCGATATGTCAGCTACATTATCATATAGCCAGGCGCCGCGGACAATCAGTAGGCCCCGTTCCATGTTGGTTATGACGCCGTAAAACATAGATTCTGGCCAGGCTGATGTGTATCGCTCCTCTGATTGGTCAGAATGAATCGACACTGGCGCCGGTGTCGATTTGCATCAACACCGGCACCGGCACCGACACACACAAGAAAGTAAGGTATATGGCCAATCAAAAGAAGCGAAACATATGCCAGAGCAGAGGGAATAAGTACAGACTGCAGAGGAAATGGCTAATGGGTTTTGTTTTTCTAAACAGCCAAAGACTGTAATGTTTCGATTCGAATATTTTCTGTGGATATTTTGGTTTAAAAATGCAATCTGTAATCTCCTTACAAATGTATGTACCAAAGAACAAAATTTAATTTGAATTTTCAGAAATTCGACAAAGGCATTTACACGTATCGTACAAAGGGATCTATGCATCATACAGGAGTTTGCAAGTTTGGGTAGGCTATATGATAATAACATTAATGACCCACCTGTTCCTCGGTGTACATGGTGTCATAACGCCAGGTCCTTTGCTATAACCACCAAATTTTCGAACGAGGTGGTTTTATTCAGTGGTTATAGCAAAGGACCAGGCGTTATGACACGATATACACCTTGGGGTGGGTCATTAACCCTTAATTAGCAGGCTTGTGTCATCGGTAGGCCAATAATTGACCAATTCTGATGCTGAACAGATACAGCTGCCACACAACAGATAAATAATATGAAAATGTCCCAGTCCCATTTCATACAAAAAAAAAGTATATCTGAACCTGATTTTGTTGGTTTTTTTTGTCGTCCTTGATGTTGTACAGCACAATGAAGACGGTGTTTTCTGAATCCATGAACATATTGTGGGTCACCGCGTACTCCGCCTGCCCAGCGAAGTCCCACACGCTGACCTCCCCCACCCCCGGTACTTGGAATGTTCCAATATCCACCCCTGGGGTACGATTGTAAGGTGCGTCCCCCGACCTTAGGGAGAGTCTTTGCATCACTGCAGACAGCAGGCCCTAGTGTGTTAAAATAAGGTCGTAATTATTGGTATATACAATTGGTATGAAAATGATAAGACAAGTATGAATATTATCATAAAAATGAATATTACTAAATAAATCAATAAATCAACAAGTTATAGTTCAGAGCAACAGTAACTGTTAAACTGTTAATGATAGAATATGGCATGTGTTTCTCTTTAATTATAGGATTTGAACAATCATGATAAAGAATATGTAACGTGCCTTTGTGAGACTTTGTTTCAGAGTAGACTTCCCATTTGTCTCATTCCCTCCCACAAACACCTTAAACCTGTTGACCTTCACTCCCCCTGACATCTGCAGCAGCTCGTGGTAAGACTTCTCTTGTTTCACCTGTTTGTCCAGGTTCTGAGAGAACAGAAATAATGTTTTATCATGAATAGCATATCACAGTCTTCCCAAAAAGCAACAGGGTAGCTGGTAGTAAATACATGCAACATCCTGTGCACACTAAGCCACACCTACTATTATCCTGCTGTCAGTAATCAGAGTGCACCAGATAGAGGCATCAAATCATTGTACCAATGGATAAGTGTTTCGGGCTACTAAGTGGTTTACCTTCCAGTGCCGTAGAATCTCCGGATCCCTTGCATAATCCAATGGAGTCTTCCCCTCCTGTAAAGTTAACATGAAAGATGCATTTGATATCTTGCTGTTACAAACCAAAACATAGTCTATCCAGACTGGAGCAGGCAACAAATCAGCTTGCCAAGAAACAAACTTAAGTAAGCAAAAATTATAGCAATGTATCTTGTGAAAAATGTGTGATTGGGTGGAGTAATCTGTGATGCATTGGGCTCACGACTTTCATGACTTGACTCAGGTAATAATAAGTAATTTTGGCTAGGGCTGTCCCTCTGATAGGACGTTAAATGGATGTCCCGTATTTGAGAAGAGCCACACATCACGCACGTGCAAGAGCCCACCACACCTTTCGAAAAAAAAAAGTAGGGGCATGTCCCGGTGTGCAACGGTGCAAACCATTCTGTCTGGTGTTGGTGATTCACCCAGATGGAGGCCTGGCGAACATCCCTCTCGTATCAGCCTTATGGTAATTTACGCCATGTATCAACGGATAACGTAACTTCACCAACACTGCAACTTTGCATTTGATAACATGTATTCACGTGTTAGTTTGAAAAAAATATATATCACCTTATCTGTGGCTGTGACATCGGCTCCAGCACGAATCAGAACTTCACAAGTCCCGGTGTTCCCCCTAGCAGCAGCATAATGGAGGGGTGTGGACTGGTCCTGTGTGGTGTGGATGGACATTGTAAGACTTGAAGTATATAGTAATGTTAATGACATAACATTGCCAATGCCCAACTTAATAATGTATTTACATTTTATTGAGTTATTCAGTTTAGATTATCCATGTAGATTTTGAGTGAGTGTGATTGTTACATGTATGCTTCATTGTAAAATCACAGCAGACAAATATTAGGTCCATAGAGTTTAAATGTGGGGTCCATATTTGAAATGGAGCTGATAAATGAGTCTATGAGTCTTTTCTTTAATGGTTTTCAAAATGTCTAATTAAAACAAAGTCCCTTCAATGTAAGTATTTTTAATCTACAAATTGAAATTTCTTCCTCACAGTTGGACTAGCTTTGATGTTTGTCTAGAAATAAGGCTTACACAGTAAATTTTATATTTTTGGTGTCCACTTGGCAGCTAAAGAAACCAGTATAGACTCACAGCGGTGCTTGATTAAGGCACACTTCTGTTAATTGCACGGAATCTTAAAATCCCTGATAGTTGCCTCCAGCTGGATAACTTGCATTGTTGCTCCACCCGGATAATTGCACGAATTACGCTGTAAAATAATATGTATCAACATGTTTATTCTATACAAATATATGTCACGGTGACCTCATCTGTGGCTCTGACATCTGCACCAGAACGAATCAGAAGTTCACAAGTCCCGGTGTGGCCCCCAGCAGCAGCTTTATGCAGGGGAGTGGACTGGTCCTGTGCAGGACGGACATGGTAAGTAGTCCTGTTAATGACATAACATTGCCAATGCCCAACTTGATAACAACTATTCAGAGTTTATTGAGTTAATGAGTTTAGATTATCCATGTTGTTTTTGAGTCAGTGTTATTGTTACATGATGCATTCTTCTTGTGTAAACTTCAATGTAACATTACAGAAGACGACAATTACATCCATATATCTGAATCTAATAAGGTCCATTTAAAAATAAGTTAAACTAATTATTCCATCCTTCGTCATAACATCAGCTCCAGAACAAATTAGCAACTCAGTGTGCCCTCCAAATTGTTCACACTCAGTCAATCACCAGGAGTCGTATTGGGCGAGTGACATCTTTACTCAGTCTTGTATGCTGTTTCGTGTACAATCTCGTACAAACACAGGATGTCACAGGCCTAGCCTAGAACGCTAGGCGTAAACGAACTAGTACAGAAAAGGTAGCCTTTGACGTACATAACGAACTTAACGAATGACAATTACAGGGCCCGGGAAGTGGCCGTAAAATGTTGAGGCTCTCGTTAAAATAGTACAATTCATGGTAAAATACAGTTGAGCGCTAAACGAGGTACTGCTCGACGTACAGAGCGACCTTAACACTAACGATAACAGGCCACGAGATGGCTATAAAACAGGTAGGCTCTCGATGACGATGACAGTTTGGAGGAAAACTACAGTTTATCTCTCTCGCCCGTCAATCTGGGACCTGAGCAGAGCTGAATGCTGTGACAAGGTGCAACTTCTAGCTCTGACTGCACATGAAGGGCTATGCTAGTCATACAAAACAATCGAGAGACTTGGGGAAAAGGCTAAAAGAAGGCTAATATCTAAGTGGTGCAGAGACTAAACTAAGTTGTGAATTTTAAAACTACGGAACTGAACTACTGAGATCGAGAGTTCTGAAGGACGTTGTTGGGTGGCGGTTGGCAGTTTGTTCGAGATCTGCTGTGCTTCTTCTCAGATCTCGCGGCGTCTCGCAGTAGTGCTCACGAGACTTCGCCCACAATTCCCGAGTATGACGCCGTCCCGTCATACGCCCATAATTGTTCACACTCAGTCAATCACCAGGAGTCGTATTGGGCGAGTGACATCTTTACTCAGTCTTGTAAGCTGTTTCGTGTACAATATCGTACAAACACAGGATGTCACAGGCCAATCCGCAGGGGCCAAGAAGACTCCGAGGTTGGTGGAGAGCTGCTTACATGCGCTGCAGGATGAGATGCCGCATGGCTGCCGGTACACGTAGACGTTGCTCAACCGATGGACGGAGGTAGAGCAGGTCAGCGTCCGATCTCCAATCACCGTGTTGCTTTCGTAGCTCTCGAGGGACGCCAGCCTCGAAAGCCAGGGTGTATCCGCCACGGCGTAGATCGTGCAGCGTGTGGTAGCCCTTCGGAAGATCGACTTGCTTAACTAAACGAGCTAGTTCTTTGGTGAGAGTAGAAGCAGTCATTGGCCGGTGCCGACGCCGGGCGGTTGGTGGGAAGAGGAAGGCCGGCGCATCGGGTGGCGCTGGGCAGAGTTGTAGCATGTTGTTGTAAGCTACCACGGGGCACAGCGGAGAACCTGGGATCGCCAGGATGGGAACTACGAGGTCTCTCTCGTTAGCTTGAATAGTTTTAGACCAAGTGTTCTGAATGAGAAGGCCTTCCTTAACGCACAGGATGTCTCGTCGCTGAAGGTGCTTGGTGTTATCGAAAGCTTTCGCGGTCGTGGGCACCAGGTTTGATCTTCGTAGGTAGGCAAAGAAACCGATCAATAAGACTGTCCAGGTGGTAACGTCTTTTGAAGTATTCAAGTTGAGGAACTCCCGTGCTTTTAAGAGGAATTCTGGGGTGATGGGGTGACGCCCTTTGGGGCGGTGCCGTAGGATTTTCTTCAGGCCGCGGAGAGTCTGCTGGAGTTCAAATTGCTGGAGGCTGAACTGGTAGTGGCCGTGAAGTTGGTGGAGTAACTTCACGGCTGAGAGGTAATGTGCGATCGTGTCTGGTGACTTGAGTGAGCGACTCAAGAACTGAGCGTAGCATGACAAGAGGTGGGCCGACGCTGGAATGGGCACCTTCCCAAAGAACTTGCAGAATGCGATGTAAGCTCGGAACTGGGTCTGATGGTTCGCCCGCGTGGAAGCAGCAAAAGCTTGCTGCTGGGTGCGCAGGGTGTCATGTTCAAGTAGAGTCCAGGCATCACCTGTGGTGTGAGAATGGAAACAAGGTCAGGTGCAGGTGAGAGGTGCTAAAACGTGCTTCTATTCTACCACGCGTGAGTGAAGTCGAACCACTCTTGGCGGACTAAAGTTTCGTTCCACAGCTCATCAGCAGTTGCAGTCTGCCATTGACGCTGGTAACTCGGACTTGTGTGCCAGCGGCTCAAGGCGTCCGCTAGTCTGTTGGTCTCACCAGGAATGTGGTAGGCAGAGAGTGCAAAGTCGTAACGAGCTTGAAGGTAAATCAATTCTCTGGCGCATGCCTGCATGAACGTATCCGTGGAACGGCCTGTCAGGATTACTTGCACGGACGGTTCGTTGTCGCAAGCGATCCGCACTGTGCAACCCGACCAGTCTTCGCCCCAGGCCTTACACGCCACGATGATGGCTAACATCTCCAGGCGATGAATCGTATGCTTTTGTTGCACAAGCGCTGTCGGGAAGGCTGAGTGAAAGTACTGACGATTGAAGGTGCCGCCGCAACCGGTGAGACAGGCATCCGTGGTCGGCGTGTCGGGTAAAGTGCGACGTGACGGGTCTTTAATCAAGGAGATCCCGTTAAACTCTGGCAGAAAGGTACGCCACCAGCGCACATCCTTCTTAAAGTCGCTGGAGAGCCGTGTTCAATGATGCTGTCTGCGAAGGCCCTTCAATGTGGTGATAATGCGCGACAGAAAGACCCTGCCCGGCTGGACGCATATTGCCACAAATGCCAGTTTCCCAAGGAGTACCTGTATCTCCTGTTTGGTTGCTCTCGTTTTGCCTAGCCAGACGTCCAATTCAAGAAGTGTATCAGCTAAGCGCTCTTGGGTCACGCTTTTTGTCATCTTTAAGGTGTCGTAACCGATGCCTAAGAAAGTCATGTTCGTACAAGGCGGGGTGGCCTTCTCTACCGACTCCTCGAGCCCGAGGTGTTGGAAAGTCGAACCCAAGGACTGGAAGGCCTGCTCTGCCTCGTCTGGAGTCTCAGCGCCCCCGAAGTCGTCTATGTAGTTCACACACTCGTAGCCTTGTGCTGCGTGGATGTAGGAGATGGCGTTGGTGGTCCTTTGGCACGCCATGGCCGCCGAGCGCAGCCCGAACGGAAATACAATATCGAAATAAAAGCTATCCCGCCAGGTAAATCCGAGCATATGATAATCATAAGGGTCTACCGGTATCTGGCGATAGGCCCTGCTCAGGTCACGCTTGTACAACTGACAGCCTGGGCCTTTGCGCCTGATCAAGGATTCGAAGGCCTCGTGGCTGGGGAGGGTGAAGTGGAGTGGATGACCCAAGTACTGTTTCGCTGGTATGCCGTCGTTGACCGATGACCCTGGCGGGAAGCTCAAGTCCACGACTACCCGCCTATCACCTTCGTCGCCTTTCGGTACGGTCTGGAGGGGAGATGCAACAAAGTCGTTGCCGAAGGGCGGTAAGCGGAATGGGCCCTGCGTGGCTCCGAGTGTCACCTCCTTGTTGACGTACTGGTCGACCGCGGCGCTGTAGGTGTTGGCCGAGTTGTGGTTCCGTCTGGAAGACACAGGTAAGTACAGCGAGTCAAAACCAATGGGCCAACCAAATTCAAGGAATTCCACAATACCGTTATCAACGTAATGTTCCAAGGAAGCTCGCCACGCTGGAATGTTGAGGTGGGTTTGTAACGGGATACGCAAACCACGGAAGTTGTACTGACCTGACGCGTGAATGACGTCATGCAGGTGTGTGTGCTTAGTGACCCTGGGGGCTTGGAGGAACGGGGCGCCTTGCTGATGAGGCTGTGAGTCAGTCACTGCGGGTGTCGCCTGTGTCGATACCGTGGGTGCGAGGCCGGTACTGAGCCTCTGTAGGGCTTGGGTAGGGCATGGTACATGCCTGCCATCTTACTTGGAGAGGTTTGAGGGGGAGCGCGGCTCGCCGTCTGAGTTGGTGAGGGCTTTAGAGCGCGCTGTTTGTCATAGCTGCTCGCCGTCGATACGAGTGAGGGCTTCGAAGCAGCGTCGTGGGTGTGGGTACCTCTCATGACAGGTCTTGATAGCTTGCAAGAGGAGTCTCGTAAAACTGGGCTTGCTTGTTGCGCTTTGGTTGTAGTTGCGGTCAAGGTCGTTACCGGGGAAGTCCGATGCCTGCTGTGAGCCGAGTCTAGTCAGGAACTGTCACGGTTTGCTGAGTGTCCGCTCTGTCTTCCCCTATCTCTGTTGAATGGGCAGAACTTAGCGGGGTGGCTGGCATCCACTTCTGGCCTATTCCTGGAACAGAACTTGCAAGCGTGTACGTGGAGTGTGCCTAACGCTGAGATGTGGTTGGTGGCAAAGGAGCAGGTATTGGCCTGATACCTGTAGCAGTATGTGCTGCGTGGACTGAGCTCTCTCGGTGGATGCTGCTTGCTGGGGACCGCCGTGTGCATGACCCTGCTCCATCTCCGACGACGGCCGCCGCAGATGATCTTCTTTTAGTTTGTACACTTCGGCTAGTGTGGTGTTAGTGTCGATGTTCACTAGGCCGTGCTCAACGTGTATGAGCAAAATCTTGAAAAAGTTCTTAACACCCCTAAAGGTATAAGTGGGCACGTCCAGCATGAGTCCCCTCAAGATGTGTCCCCTGTTCCGGCTTTCTGTCGGGTGGGTGTGGGCACTGAGAATAATGGACATTTCTCCGGCAACAAACTGGTCGTAGGTCAATGAGTCATAAGTGACGGTGGTGGTGGCCGAAAAAACATATTCATGAGGCCAACTAACCTCTCTGACAACTCTATCATGCGCTTTCCTGGCAAGGCCGCTTGTAAGTTTCTTACCTTGCTGTGAAGGTGGGAGGCCTTCCTGGACTTGCTGAGTGTTGTACTTGGGGGGAGGGGGGTGGCCCTCGATGCCCGCTGCGCCCCACTGTTCCGCTTTGGTATATCTTGGAATGTGCCGGGAAGACTCTGTAGGGTCACTCTGTAGCTGCTGAAAGGCCCGAACCTCCCGCAAAGTCGGAAAGTTCTGCCTCACGGGAGGATTGGGCTCTCACGCAGCGCCCTTGTGTGCACTTCCGGGCGGCCATCTTTAACTCGCGCTGGGATTTCTGGGATGGGAGACCTTTGACCTCCGTCGGCGTCTTCCGGTGTGGTGGTGGGGAGGGGGGTGCGAACTCTGCCGGCCCTCTCCAAATCGGCGCCGAGGTCTGCTTTCATCTTCTCCAGTTGGCGGGTCACATCCAAAAGCTCGTCTTCCAGCCTTTTCGACAGCTCTGCTGGCGTGGAATGCCACTCAAGCTCGGCGTCCTCGGCCGGTGACGAGACGAAACGGGCTGGGGGGCGAATCTTTCTCCGGCCGGCACCAAACATTCTTACGAGGGGGAGAAATTTGGGGGAGTCAAAAGGGTAAAGATGTAGGGAGATAATTTAGGAGGAGTCGAGGAGGTAAGTTGTTCGGCGGTGTTCGAAATGGCGCGGAAAAGACGGTGGTAAGCGGAAGAGTTCGGAGCACGTCCTTCTCTTTCTCAGTTTGTTCGAGATCTGCTGTGCTTCTTCTCAGATCTCGCGGCGTCTCGCAGTAGTGCTCACGAGACTTCGCCCACAATTCCCGAGTATGACGCCGTCCCGTCATACGCCCATGCAGCAGCCAGATGCAAGGGTGAGGACTGGTACCATTCATAGAAAATAAATTATATGATAAAGGTTTGTTGAAACAAATATAAATCACCTTATCTTTGGCCATAACATCAGCTCCAGGGCGAATCAGAAGCTCACAAGTCCTGGTGTGGCCCCCAGCAGCAGCGTTATGGAGGGGTGTGTACTGGAACTGTATGTACAGATGACAGAGAGGATGTAGTAAATGATATATTTTAGTCATAACATGACACCAATGCCCATCTTTACACCCAATTACATGTATGCACGTCTTCATTGTAAGCAAATATGCTAATTTGTTTATTCAAAGGATCTCCATTTGTCAGTACAATGTAAATACAAAAGAATGGTGCCGTTCAGTCGAAAATTTGGGTGAGTACAATTTTGTGTTGTATATTACAGTTTGACTCAATAATGACTTCTACTCAACACAGATGAACTTTCAAGTTAAGTAAATTCAATGTATCGCTAGTCTTCCTTGCGTCATAAGACAAACACGTTACAAAAAACAACACAGTACATTGAGAGTTAAAATTTACACCTTAACCAAATGTTTGCAAAATGTAACCCATAACCTTGGAGTGGCCTTCGGGTCTTGTAAAGACTCTTGTTACTTGATAACCATTATGTAAATAAAAAAACACTTCAGAATCTGTAATGCCTTTAGTGATAAAATATGGAAGACTCATTCACGTAGCATATAATACTAGCTACAACACTGACTTGATTTGATGAGTGACATCTACACACGCGACTTGGTAAGTGAAAGTGAAACAGTGAATTCATGGGGGATGTTTGTACAACTGAAACTGTCAATTTGAAAACAGATCATTTTACTACACTGTAATACAGTTGTGAACATTATAATGTGTGTGCCAGGGGAAGTCCTGGAGCACTGGGTACAAGACTCTCATACAAAAGAAACTCAGTGACAAAATGCCTTGTTGCAAGTCAATTACACCTGCTCCAGAACAATAGCGTCAAGGTTATCTCTGACTTGTTGGAAGGGATAATTAGTAGATTGATATTAATGTTGTGAGTATTGTGATAGGGGTACCATCATGGGCATCTTTGTCCTGCTAAAAGTCGGGAAAAATGAGAGCAGGGTTATAGCTACTTACCCTGTCCCTCGCCTCCAGGTTAGCACCATTTTTTATCAGAAGCTCTGCTACCTCAGTCTGCCCGTACTTGCTGGCCATATGCAGGGGTGTCCGGTCAAGCTGGATAGAACAAAAGTTCGGACAGTAACCGGTTACAATATGACTGCCAAGAGACAAGTATACTGTCATAAAATGCTCTGAAAAAGCGCAAACGCGGACTGAAATTAATACATTCAAATATAATTTTGAATCACTTCAAATGTTAGAGATCATATCAAAAGTATTTCTAATCATTGGTTTGATAAAATAAGGTAGATGGCAGAGAGTACTTAACTTAGTAAAAATATTTGTTTTCTTCTGTGTAACATTTTAAGTGTGGCCCTTTGAAGCATGCAGCAGAGGTTAGCGCATGGGGAGTGCGAAAAGAACATATGATAAAAAGGTCACAATCTTCTGCACCAACCGCTGCGTGCATACATTGTAGATGATAGTAAATCATGGAATAGTCATTCATGTAGCCTTAGTATTACGTTTACTATATAATATATTGCAACACTGACTTGGATAACATCCACATGCACAACTGGCTAGTAGGTGAAAGTCAAAAAACGCAGAAGTGTGTCCATTTTTAACATTTGAAACAGGACCTGGTGCTTTTACTATTATTCTGCAATATTGCGATGTTTGGGAATGATTATGTACATTATGCACATTCAAGTAGTAAGTCTATGTGTGTTGGTCGGGAAGCCACAGAAGGAATATTCATTCATTCATTCATTTATAGAATATGAAAAAAAACTTAGTGACAAAATGCCTTTATATACAACAGACTTTTTCTTGGAAGGGATCATTTGATTTAGTAGATGACTATCAATGTTGTGAGTGTTGTGACATCATCATGGTCACCATTGTCCCGGTATACACTGTCACAGGAAAAATGAGAGCAGGGTTATAGCTACTTACCCCGTTCCTCCCCTCCAGGTTAGCACCATTTTTTATCAGAAGCTCTGCTACCTCAGTCTGCCCGTACTCGCTGGCTACATGCAGGGATGTCTGGTTAGGCTTGATAGAACAAAAGTTGGGACTGTCACAATAACTTAGGATTACAAGATGTCTGCCCACAGACAGTCAGTATACTGTAATAAAATGCTATGAAAAAGTACAAACGTGTCATCAAATAGTAATTAGTTTCTCATTTCAAAAGTTAGAGATAATTTTCAAAACATTTTTGAATAATGGTTCATTTATACCTTCAAGTTTCTTCTTGTTAATGAGGCGTGCATATCTTGTATCAATACAAAAGGTATCAGAAAAATTTAACTACATGTAAGTTATGTCCATTATTGTGACCTTTAACAAAATTAACCCTGCTGTAGAAGTCATGCCTGAATGCTATCAGTGTCACAAAATGTTTTATGTAAATATCAGTGGCGTTGTGCCATGTCACATTCACTTTCATGTTGGTCTTGGATTCCTTACACCTTGACGGTGGTTTCAGATTAACCATGTGTCAGGCACAGTAAATCTCATTTGGGTATGTCTGAAATAATTTCTGCTTTGTTTGCTGACATTAAATTTCTGCATAGAGATGCTCTCACTCTAAATCATATCATATCTTACAAGTCTGCAGTTTCCTGTCAGAATTACATTAACTCGGCACAAAAAGTTTGGAATACTAACTTTGGCTGATCATATTTCCGTTGTTTCCGTATCAATTTTAATGTGTTATATATCAATAGAAAGCCTGTGTGATTTCTTTTCATATGGTATCAAATTTCTTATGATTATGAATTCATGAAACGAGCACCAGGGCTACTCACGTCAGTGGGACACCAAAAAAAGTGCCAAAATTTCAATTTTTGTGTTCATCTCTGTATCATCCTGCTGGTATGGGTGTGGATGTCAAGGATTCAATCTATCCTATTTTCACGTAATCTTTCGTATAAAGAAAATCAAAGTTTATCTTTAACATTTTAGAATAGTATATGTGCCCTTTTGGCGGTTGCATGACTGAATCAAGGTGCGGATGCCACGCTGACTCACAGTGTAGCGCTTGGTGGAGGCAGTGTCATAGTGAGGTGTATTTATGGCTGCCACAGGAAAAACAAGGTTGACCCTCATCCCAGACAAGACACCCTCAATGCTGTGAGATACAGGGACACCATTTTCCATGCAGTCACAATGTCATACCTCCCCAGCCTTTGTGGGGGACCAAATGCAATTCTGCAAGACATAGTGTTAGACTACAACCCCTGTCCACACAAAATAAGGACCATTGCAGACTATGTGCGTGGACGGGCGGTGTAATCTAACAGAATGTCATTCGACCCCATATTGAAGGGGGAAGACATTGCGACTGAATGGGGAATGGTGTCCCTGTATCTCACAGCATTGAGGTTGTCTTGTCTAGGATGACAGTGAACCTTGTGTTTCCTGTGGCAGGATTAATACACACACATACACCACACCAAGCGCTACGCCGTGTTACGCTCTATCCGTGCGACAGTCAGCGTGACATTCTCCTTGCCGCCTCCACACCTCGATTCGGTCACCCAACAGCCAAAAGCGCACAATCGTATACTATTATCAAATGTTAAAGATAAAGTTGAATGTTCTTTATGCAAAAGATTACGTAAAAAAGGATAGATTGAATCCTTGACACCGCACCCATATCAGTAGGATGATAAAGAGTTGAACACAAAAATTGAAACTTTTTTTTTGTGACCCACTGACGTAAGTAGACCTGGTGCTCGTTCTGAGAATTTATAATCAGAAGGAGCTTGATACCATATGGAAGGAAATCACACAGGCTTTCTATTGATGTATAAAACATTCTACATGTAATTGATGCAGAAACAACGGAAATATGATCAGTCAAAGTTAATATTCCAAACTTTTTGTGCCGAGTTTATTAGGTAATTATTTATTACACTGCTGAATATAGCTGGCAGTTTGGTTCAAAATACATTTCATAACAATGTACATTGGAATACCTTTTCAGCAGTTAACAATTTTCATTATCATCAAGCCAGGCTATCAATGGTCAACAGCTAATATAGTATTGACACAATATATTGTTCAGATAAAAAAAGAAGGAACGACTTGTCACCATTCCATCAAAACGTTAATCACATAAATTGATATTGATGCATAAGAACTCCCACCTTTAGTTTGATCAATGTAGTATCAGTACCCTTACCCATGGAAAGGAGCGCCCCTTAGCGTTGACGTCCACCCCAGCCTCCAGTCCCCTCCTCACAGTCTGCACGTCACCTTCTCTTACAGCCCTGAAGAACGTGTCCAGGTCCATCTCTGGGGGCAGCACAGAATGGACAAAAAAAATGGGGAGAAAAAAATGTGGCTTCCCATCAAGATTTATAAATCAAAATACAATTCAACAACTCATAAAATAATAGAGATTGAATAGATATGAAAATTATTCAATAATGCGACCCAGTGCACAATGACAACTTAGGAACAAAATAACAACGAATACTTCAATGATTGATAACTAAGCAAATATCACTAGAGAAACCGGAGCTTTTGTAAATTACTAGTAATGGAGCGATGTTTTTGTACTATGTATATCATGTAATGATATATGTTGATAGATTTCATAAGACTCGATGTAATCTGTACCTCTGTTATATTTTATCTGACCCTTTAATACCTCCATCATGACCTCAATGAATTAGCAGCCTGCATGCTGATTTGAGCTTCTCATGAATAAATAAAGATCAAACAGTGACAAACTCGGCCCACTGAAATACTTAGTTTCATGCATTATCTGCAGACTGAGGTAAAGTTACCTTACTTTACTATTTCTATTTAAAAATACACAAAAGTTTCAAGTTTTTGAGTGGCATATGCATGCCCAACCAAACCTCCCCCCCACCATAATAATCTTGGAGTGCCAAAAATGTGAGCCATCGCAAGAGAGTCAGACAGGACTCCAATTTCAGAATGGTTGACCCTCTGGAACGCCACTTTCTACATTTAGATGGGCAAATCTTGCTGGCTGGCTAAGCTAATCTAAGGATGGCCATCCCCAAGCTCATAAAGTTTTATAATGGCCCTCCCCCATTAAAAAAAATTTAATGACCCTCCACCCCAGTGCACCAGCCCTCCCCCTAGTAAAGTATATATCATACAATCAAAGACCATACCTGGACTGTAGTCTTAGTTAGCAGGCAACTATCTTTTTGATCCCTGATGGTGTTCAGGTGTCCACCATATTGGCTCAAAAGGCAGGAAAATCCAAAATTCCAACATGGCAGCCTGACTGCCACATCAGCAAGCAAACAGGAACAAACATGCAGACCAGGCCTAGGACTTTGACCCTTCATCACCAGATGTAGGTTCACAGTCCACATGGGAGCCACTTCAACTCAGGGCAGAATATTTGTATAACTATTGATCTTCAAACTTGTTTTGAATATAGCTGACATGGCACCTGGGAGTTAACAATAAACTTCTGCCTTATTAATGGCCTATTAGAATAACTCAATGAATGCTCACACTCACTCACTTTCACTGTCATGATCAGTGTCCCTCACTATTAACTCACTCACTTTCACTCACTCACTCACACTCTCTCACTCACTCTTCACTTTCACTCACTCACTCACTCACTCACTCACTCACTCACTCACTCACTCACTCACTCACTCACTTTCACTCACTCACTCACTCACTCACTCACTCACTCACTCACTCACTCACTCACTCACTCACTCACTCACTCACTCTCACTCACTCACTCACTCACTCAATGTACCAAATGAACCCACCATAGAGCTACTAGTAGCCTTCATGACTGCCTTGTGCCTGTGATTTGACTGTTACAGCTTTTATTTTGAGACATCGATTGTGCTCTAACTTGTTCGTGATATTCAGGGTTTACATTAGTTTTTTTCACAGCCATGTATCATGTAATCTAAAATATTTAATGAGACATAAAGGGCATTGCCAAGTTCTTATCAATCAGCCAAATTCTTAACTATTGTACTGGGGGAGGGGATGGCATGATCCCATGAAAATGTGTTGAAATCTGAAGCCCCTGGGATGCTATTTCCCCCCCTGCATGTTCAGGGACAAATTCTGTACAGCTTAGACTATTCCAATGCCAAAGATTATCTTTGAAAAGATTTTATGAAGGCTCACAGGGTTCACCCAAGAAACAAACACCGGCATGCTGCTGGTTGGAAGACAGAATAGAGGCTAGGGGGTTTCTGCCTGATAAAACTTGCAAATATAAAGCTAGAAAAGAAACGTTTGGGACCGCATGGTAAAAATTGCATTAAGCACTCACTGTACACAAAGTAAAATACTTGACGTTTAGGAACCTCATCTGTAACTGTAAGCAGTTTACCTAGAGCTGCATTACAAAGTGAACCAGTCAGTATGACAGACAGTCACCGAACGTCGGTATGAATAAAGCAATGGATATGTAAGAGTAGTTTCTTTTTTTCACTAAGTCACATGTAATCTACAACTTAGTTGAATGCACATGTTGGTGCATCTAAGATTGCCCACTTACCATTGAATACAGCCAGCACATAAAGCACTCAGAGTCATGTTGACGAAGTCCCGGCCACGTGTGTATTACCTTGCAGCTGCAAAGAAGGCTGGTCTCCCTACTGATGTCTTGCTCCAGATTTACCTAACTTTCATACGCCCCTTCCTGGAGTATGCCAGTCCGGTGTGGGGAGGACTGCCGAAACACCTGTCAGACAAGCTAGAAGCCATGCAGAGGCGCTGTCTTAGAATCATTGGTATCCCATTTGACTCTCTGCCCTCACTATCAGACAGACGGGACGCAGCGACGCTGAAGACTCTACAAGACATACTGCGGGACAGTAGCTCTCCGCTGAGGGAGTTCTTTACTTCACCTCAGGACAGTTCGTACAGTCTTCGTCGGGAAGCCCGATACAGGGCATCTAGAAGTAAAACGAAGCGACATGAGATGTCATTTGCACCTCGTTCTGTAAGATTGCTGTACGAAAGTGCTAGATGATCGGTAAAGAATGTTGATTCTGTCATGTGTATTTTCTTAATCCGATTGCTGTCTAATTTTAAATGTTGTAAATGTATTAATGTTTTAAAGTTGATTCTGTGACTGATGACGTATTTCATGTGTATATACATGCCAAGTCATCCAGGAATAAAGCTGAATCTGAATCTGAGTCACTGTGACTTTTTAAGTTGGATCCCATCCCTCATGAATCCATTCCGGAGGACATGCCAGATTCCCATCATTGTTGATCTCGAGGACCTTGAACTCTTCCGGGAAGAATTCGATGTTCCTGAGAAACGGTTTGTAGAGGAGAGGTGACAGGTGATGCCACACTCCCCGTGAAGCCTGTGTTCCTCTGCACTACTGAAGTTCTGGTCATCAATGTACTGGGCTCTGTATCCTCCATGTTGGGTTGTGTGATGTTATGTGTGAGCTTCACACACACACACTGAAGGTATTGGACAGATTCAGTTGTGCTGCAAAAGAGAGAAGAAATATCAAACAAAACCCTTTATGTTTAAGTTATAAGTAGATTTTGTACAGTACTAATTATCATATATAATAAGTAATATATACTGGGACTGTGTCTTCCAAATCGGATTGGGTGGTATTTGCAAGTACATCTGAGCTTCACGCATTAATTGAGGAAAAAAGTAGGTTGAAGAAAAATTCCTTTAAGATCAAGTTGAATTTTGTTTGGTCATCTACTAGTATGCTGGACTGCGTGACACTCGTTCACACACTGAGTCACTACTAGTAACTTGCACTCACTTGCACTCTCTCTCTCACTCACTCACTCACTCACACACACACACACTCACTCACACAAACACTCACTCACACACTCACTCACTCACTCACTCACTCACTCACTCACACACACTCACTCACTCACTCACTCACACACTCACTCACACAAAAAACTCGGGAGATACAGAATACACCGTGTTGTATATATAATCTGACTGACGGAGGCCACCTGTATCAACGAGATAACAACTATTTACAAGTCAGGACCTTTACCTTTGAGTTTGACCTGTGCATCATGAGCACTGGAATGAATGGGCTGATATTAATAAAATATAACTTTATCATAAGACCTTCCACAGAGTTTAGAATGCATGTGCAACAGGGCTCGAAATACTGGGTGCATGTACACCCAAAATTGGAGCTATGCACCTAATTTTTTTTTTTCTGTGGGTGCACAAACTCTCGTTCATATAAAAATCTGCAAGCAGTTTAAATCCATGTATCTCTAGACTGAGTTCTAAAACACAATCACTTAAGTTTTGTTACACTAGATGTAACTGCAAACAAATGATATAAAAGTACAGCGACAATTTTGACTCATCTTGGTGGCATTTATTAGTCAAGAACTGGTAGGTTGGGTAAAAAATTCTAAAAACTAATAACTGCCCCCCACCCATCCACGTGTAAAACTCATGCGTAAAGCACACATTTATAGGATATATTCTTCATACACTGTCATGCCAGTTTCATACCTATGGGTAGCCTCAACATACGTTTCAATATTACACCAAAAATCAACGACAACTTCAAACAGAACGGAATAATAAACTTCAAAATACCTGGCTGCCAAACGTTTGTGAAGTTTCTGTCTCCTGTAAACTCTGACCTTTCGGACTGTGCCACTCAGGACAAGGGGTGGATCAGACCACCAGCCACGGCCACATGTTTGTAGAGAGCTCTTGGAAGCACTGCCGCCTTGCGGTTACGATTGGTACTGCCATTGAGCTGTCTGAGCTACTGAGTGTAACGTTAAGTGAGGATAGAACTAGAATTGTGCTCATAAAACTGGTATTATTTCTGTCGACTAACGTTATCCCCACCTAGCCTGCACCTGTCCATGCACTGCTTTCAGAAAACTTTTGTGGACTTTCATATCAATTGTTAGCACCTGTTGAATAAAAATATAAGTAGCTAGGACTGGCTTTGTAGCATTTCCCAACGGGGGCCACCAAAAAGAAATATTGGAGGTTTTGTTGGAAATGTATAAGCTAGGAGCACCTCAATTGTTGCAATCATTCAGCGGCGTTGGTGAATGACATATTAGTCAGTATGTGTGTATGAGGCTCAATGAGGAATGCTATATATCGTCTCTAGTGTGTCATGTATAGGTGTGATTGTATTACTGCAATTCAGCACTTGGGGCAAGATGGTTAGTGCCACGTCACTGCAATTCAGCACCAGGGACGGAACTGTTAGTGTGACTGCAATTCAGCGCCAGGGACGGTACTGTTAGTGTAACTGCAATTCAGCAAAAGGGACGACTCTGTTAGTGTGACTGCAATTTAGCACCAGGGACGGTACTGTTAGTGTGGCGGCAATTTAGCACCAGGGACAATACAGTTAGAGTGACTGCAGTACAGCATCAAGGACTACACTGTTAGCGTGACTGCAATTCAGCACCAGGGACGGTACTGTTAGTGTGACTGCAATTCAGCACCAGGGACAGTACTGTTAGTGTGACTGCAATTCAGCAACAGGGACGGTACTGTTAGTGTGACTGCAGTCGGCACCAGGGACAATACTGTTAGTGTGACTGCAATTCAACACCAGGGGCGGTACTGTCAGTGTGACTGCAATTCAGCACCAGGGACGGTACTGTTAGTATGAGTGCAATTCAACACCAGGGGCGATACTGTTAGTGTGACTGCAATTCAGCAACAGGGACGGCACTGTTAGTGTGACTGCAATTTAGTACCAGGGACGGTGCTGTTAGTGTTACAGGAGTTCTGCACCGGGGACGGTACTGTTAGTGTGACTGCAATTCAGCACCAGGGACGGTACTGTTAGTGTGACTGCACTTTAGCACTAGGGACAATACAGTTAGTGTGACTGCAATTCAGCATCAAGGACGACACTGTTAGTGTGACTGCAATTCAACACCAGGGGCGATACTGTTAGTGTGACTGCAATTCAGCAACAGGGACGGTACTGTTAGTGTGACTGCAATTTAGCACCAGGGACGGTACTGTTAGTGTGACTGCAGTCAGCACCAGGGACGGTACTGTTAGTGTGAGTGCAATTTAGCACCAGGGGCGATACTGTTAGTGTGACTGCAATTCAGCAACAGGGACGGCACTGTTAGTGTGACTGCAATTTAGTACCAGGGACGGTGCTGTTAGTGTTATAGTAGTTCTGCACCAGGGACGGTACTGTTAGTGTGACTGCAATTCAGCACAGAGGACGGTACTGTTAGTGTGATTGCTCTTCAGCTCCAGGGACGGTACTGTTAGTGTGACTGCAATTTAGCACCAGGGACAATACAGTTAGTGTGACTGCAATTCAGCATCAATGACGAAACTGTTAGTGTGACTGCAATTCAGCACCAGGGACGGTACTGTTAGTGTGACTGCAATTCAGCAACAGGGACGGTACTGTATGTGTGACCGTAGTCAGCATTAGGAACAGTACTGTTAGTGTGAGTGCAATTTAGCACCAGGGGCGATACTGTTAGTGTGACTGCAATTCAGCAACAGAGACGGCACTGTTAGTGTGACTGCAATTTAGTACCAGGGACGGTGCTGTTAGTGTTACAGTAGTTCTGCACCAGGGACGGTACTGTTAGTGTGACTGCAATTCAGAACCGGGGACGGTACTGTTAGTGTGACTGCAATTCAGCACCAGTAATGGTGCTGTTAGTGTTACAGTAGTTCTGCACCAGGGACGGTACTGTTAGTGTGACTGCAATTCAGCACCAGGAGCGGTACTGTAAGTGTGACTGCAATTCAGCACCAGGGACGGCACTGTTAGTGTGAGTGTCATTTAGCACCAAGGACGGTACTGTTAGTGTGACTGCAATTTAACACTAGGGACGGTACTGTTAGTGTGAGTGCAATTCAGCACCAGGGACGGTACTGTTAGTGTGACTGCAATTCAGAACCAGGGACGGTACTGTTAGTGCGACTGCAATTCAGCACCAGGGTTGGTAGTTAGTGTGACTGCAATTCAGCACCAGGGACAGTACTGTTAGTGTGGCGGCCATTTAGCACCAGGGACAATACAGTTAGTGTGACTGCAGTACAGCATCAAGGACTACACTGTTAGTGTGACTGCAATTCAGCACCAGGGACGGTACTGTTAGTGTGACTGCAGTCACCACCAGGGACGGTACTGTTAGTGTGAGTGCAATTTAGCACCAGGGGCGATACTGTTAGTGTGACTGCAATTCAGCACCAGGAGCGGTACTGTTAGTGTGACATTTAGCACCAGGGACGGTACTGTTATTGTAAATGCAATTTAACACTAGGGACGGTACTGTTAGTGTGACTGCAATTCAGCATCAGGACGGTAGTGTAAGTTTGATTGCAATTCAGCACCAGGGACGGTACTGTTAGTGTGACTGCAATTCAGCACCAGGGACGGTACTGTTAGGGTGACTGCAATTCAGCACCAGGGACAGTACTGTTAGTGTGACTGCAATTCAGCACCAGGGACGGTACTGTTAGGGTGACTGCAATTCAGCACCAGGGACAGTACTGTTAGTGTGACTGTTATTCAGCACCAGGGACGGTACTGTTAGTGTGATTGCAGTTCAGTACCGGGGACGGTACTGTTAGTGTATCAAGCAGATTGGTGCATCCCACACAATTTCCAGTATGACAATTCTCCACAAAGTTTCAATGGCACATTTTATTATATCCAATACCATTGCTTCACATCCTTTTGAGTACATGCACGGATACTGATTATCATGTAAACACGTTGCTCACAGGATAACATTGATAAAATCTTTTTGTATGTACAGCATAACATCAAAACGCATTTCATAATTACAAAAGGCACAGTTCAGAATGATTTGTGAAATTTTGGCTTGTAACTCGTTTCTCCATGTACCCACTACAAATCAAGTTTTCTGTCCACATGGTCAATCTGCATAGAAATCAAACTACATAGCATTTGTTATGTTTGAATCAGTTGTAACCAAACCACACAAGATTAAAATATCCACTAGTTACAAAATTACAGCAAGTTTTCTGTGCAATGTCTGGAAAGATGTTGTGTGGTAGGATTCTTTCATTGAAGTATGAAAACATTAGACAGAACATGTAAACAACTAATTTAGTTGTTTACATGTTCTGAATGTCAATGTTACATTCCATCTGTTTGCCATATGGCTTGATCAGCTGTTAACCAATTGCAACTTTGCACTAAATGTCCTGGGACAAGCTTAAGCCATGATTTCTAAGGCATCCGGGTACACCTCTCCTAGGACGGCCTTGAACACCTGACGAGCATTTGTTCCTTTTACTCTCACAGTGTCCAGCAGTGCGCGTGCGCGTTCCTGGGGTGTGGGCTTGCTCCTGATTACGTCACACTCCTCCGTGCTGAGAACGCCACGTGCCTGCAGGTGGTCCAGGAGCGGTTCTACGTCCCTTATTGCCTGCACCAGATCAGAGCGATATCTGTTCAGACGGTCATCCCTATCCTCAGTCCAATGAGTGTCCATCAGCATGTCAGCTGCAAGGGGATCAACCTTCCTCAGGACTGACTGGAACGTCTGGTTTGCTTCCTCTCCCTTTGTGTCCAGAATGCCCAACATCGCGCGTGTGCGGTCTTGGGGTGTGCTCTTAGCCCTGATGACGTCACATTCCTCCATCGTTAGGATGTCACGTTCCTGTAGGTGGTCCAGGATTGGCTCTACATTCCGCAGGGCCATGACCAGCTGTGAGCGGTTCTTGACCAGAGGGTCCTCCACATCCTGTGGCTCAGCGATGCTCAGTGTTGCCATCTGCATGTCTGCTGAAAGGGGGTCAGCTTCGGTCTGGAATGGCTTGAACACTTTTGTTTCTACAGTGTTCTGCGGTGCGCACGCCTGGACCAACCCTGGAGAGTTCCCGCTCACCTGATCCTCCCTGTTCTGTAGTGCATCGGCCAGCTGTGGTGGCATCGTCGTGCCTTGTTCCCAGGAGTCATCTTCACTTTGGACTTCATGGAACACCTTAGTCTCCTCGGTATCCTGTCGAGCACGAGCCTGGACTAGCTTTGGGGAGGTCCTGGTGGCAGGGCGTTCCTTATCCTGTAAGTCATCGGTTAGTGGTGATGGCATAATGTCTTGTTCACGGGTGTCAACATCGCATGGCGATGGCTGGGAAACCTTTGTGTCCTCGGTGTCTGGGTCTCCATCCTCTGAACACAGCAGGTCATTGATCTGTTCATTGAACTGAAGTACTGGATGGACAACTGTACCACTCTCTGCTGTTGCTTTGCTGATATCCTCCTTGCCATAGGAGTAGAATTCCTCCCTGTGCTCCTTCAGTGCGCGAGCACTTAGCACATTCTCTACTGTGCCTGTTCCTGGACTGCACTCATCCAGCACATCAGCGATGATGTTCTCTAGCTGCTGCAGCATCTTGCCACACTGTACCTTGTCACCCTGCACACTCCGGACACAGATGTTGACTGCACGGCCGTCCGGAGAGAGTTTGATCAGACTTTCCAAATTTCTGTCCACACACTTGGCACCATCTCTCCACAGTGACGGGTGATTCTCCAGCTCCCTCATCAGGCGGGTCTGCACTCGGGGGAAGAACCCGGAGGAGAACATGTCAGTTGAGTCGGCACACTGGACTTGTTTCCCAAAGTAGACCACCTTTTGTTCTGTTGTCGGTTTCCACACCTCTCCAGGCATGGTTTCTGTCAGCAGCCCTGGGATGATGTAGGTCTGTTTGTCATAGGTGTGACAGAGCTGGAACTCTTGCAGCAAGGTGATCATGAGATCTATATCAGCAACATCTTGGAAGACGTGCTTGATTTCATCCTTGGTGACGCCCCTACTTGTTCTCTCAAGGTGGGGAATGTTGAAGTTATCCGGTGCCATGACTCGGCCAAAAACGTCTGTGCCAAGCCAGCTGGGCCTCAGGACAATGATGGGATCACAAGTGTCTGGACTGATGAACAGGAGCTGAAAAAAAATGAAAAAAAAAATATAAATTATCGCTTGGCTGACATGCTCCTTTGTTTCTGTTTATATTATGCATAATGGGAAGATGCGTGTGCGTGTCTGTGTTCCCGGATATATTCGGTGTAGGTATTGTTCCTATAGCAACTTGTTTTGCAACTGGAGGGCCGTTTTCTCTGTTGCTAAAAAGAGATAACAAAAGAACAGATTGTTATGATATTCAACATGAAGGTAGCTTAGACAGAGAGATACATGATAGGATGCAAATCATATTTATTAATGAATACAAAAGTACAGATACCTTTGTTCGACCTCGTTCTAGTACTAACATGTACACCTTATGTAATGTTGTTATATAGCTGCCAGTTGTAGATTCAGGGCTTAGGTCCATTGCTCTGTACCCATAACCTGTTCTAGGCATTGATTAAATGTGCCATTGTGTGGTTCGCCAATGATACACCAATCAAGAGCTTCAAATCAAACGGACTAGGCTGGCTGTTCATGTCTCCATTCATTGCATCATTGTCCATTATGAAAGACAATTGGAAGAATATTAAAGTACAGTATAATAACTCAGTACCTCTCCCAAATGATGCAAGAACCGTGTAGATTTCTCGAGAAAGTCCTCAGTCAGAAGCTTGTCAAGCTTCCTGACTTCTTCCAAGTACTCGGGCCACCTCATCACGGGGCACTTCGGGTTGGTTCTACTCCACTTTGGAATCGACTCCATGATCTTTGCACACAGTTTGGGCATGTCTTGTTGGTGCTGTGGAAATACGAATAGTGAAAGAAGTATTGCACCGGTACTTATTGTCACATCAAACAATGCAATGAATGCATAGATAATGCCACGCCTCGAGAATATAATTTCTTAAAAATCATTTTGAAAAAAGCTTTACTGCTTTACTTTTCATCACTGAAAGTCTTGAAGAGTCTTCAGTGTCTTAACATAAAAGTAAAATGCGAATGTAAGATATATGATACTAAACAATCATGCAAAAGTTGTTACAGCTGGAATTGATTGGTAAAGTGGGCAGGTCTCTATATCTCTATACTCACTTGCAGCAAGACCTCTCTTATTCTGACCAAAGCAGTCTTCAGTTGGTCCATCTCAGGTGTCCGAGTCTTCCTACAGTCCATCAGGATCACTTCATCTGCGATATGGAGGTGGTCTTTGAACCGTGCTTGCATTATGTGAAGAATATGGGATGCTCGGCGTTGCCCTGGTGAAAACAAGGATCATCCCCGTACATAAATTATATCCATTGGATTAAGTATCAGTGACCGTCCGCTGGCCTCAAAATACATGTCATGAATACACAATGTAGAAACCAAAGCGGGAAAATGTTTGCCAAATATCAATACAATTTCACAACAGTTCTCACAGGTAACTTCTAAGTTTTACAAGATCCAGCAGAAACATGAATCCAATCTTAATCTTTGATTATTTTCACCTGAAGACAATGCCATCTGGTCTGCATGGCTGGCCACCAAGATGATGTCAGGCTGCCGGCCCGGGTTGCAGGACTTGATGAAACACAACCACCAGTGAACCTGTAGGACAGATATTGCTTTTTTAAACCAACATGTAGTTCAATATTATATGTATTTTGTGCATTGCAAGATGTTTTGCTAGAAGCAAGTCAAGGGAGCTCAAGAACCTGTTAGAACTTACCAGCATCCGCAAAATGTTTTGCGGAAAACATGAGAACATGCGGGTGTCATTACAAAAATATCAGCGTAAACCTAATACAAATTGTTGTCACACAGCAGAAAATTAATATCAAAGCTGTATTTTTTCCTCAAGCCCACAATATTAGCATTAAGTCAAGCATCTGCACTTATAACTTTGTCTTTTATCTTACTGGTTTGTATACCTGTTTTTCTTGAGTGTTTTCACTGTCCGTGATGTTGTACAGCACAATGAAGACAGTGTTCTCTGCATCCATGAACATATTGTGTGTCACCGCATACTCAGACTGACCAGCAAAATCCCACACACTGACCTCCCCCACCCCTGGAACATGGAACGTTCCAATATCCACCCCTGGGGTGGGGTCGTGAGGTTGGCTCAATGGCCGTCGGGAGAGTCTTTGGATCAGTACTGACAGCAGGCCCTGGTGTGCAACATTTTAGTTAAGTAAGAATACATAATGTGTTTCTGTATGAAATAGAGTTAACTAGAGTTTGGCGACCTCATACCTCCATGAAATATTTAGAGCTTTTATAAATTTCATGCAATTGACTGACACATTAACATAATTTATGTATGGTGTTGTTAATTATTGACTAACGTACACATGTCACAATTATAAAATTCCCATCATTAATCATAAAGTGGTTTAAAATATGTTCTTCATTACCATATTTGGTATCTGCTTCTATTCCACCTATCATAATTAACATGTGTTTCATATATTGAAGTCCAGTTATTGAAAACAATGGAATTGTACAATTTCTTCTTTAATTATGCAAGTGAAGTCCTCATTGCAGTTCCGAAAATAAATGTTAGGGGGATGAAACTTGGCCCACTATGTCATGACGCTAAAAGCTATCTACCAGCCAAATGTCAAGACCATATCATGTCTGGGACAAGAGATACATAGAAAAACTGCTATTATAGAATATCCTTATTAATTATGCAAATGTAATCCTATTTTTGCATAATAAAAATTCCATTTTGTACAACATTGTCTATGGTAGCTACAGTACCAAGGCAAGCCGCTAGGAGGCCAAAAATCTAATCATTTCCTAATCTCCAAGCAGATTCCTCCGTGGCATAAGACAGTAAGAAGGCCATTTACTCCTCTGCCGGCTAAACACCTTCCCCCAGCTTATGTTACTGTCTTATGCCACGGAGGAATCTGCTTAGAGATTAATCATTTTCAGCTTTTATCACACACTACTAACACACGAAGTATGAAACTAATCCACCCAGCCGTTCTTCAGTTATCTTGTTTACACACAAACAAACAAACAAACAGACAAACGCAGGGTAAAATATAACCTCCATGACATTTCATGGAGGTAAAAAGGATTTGACCGATCATGGATAAAGTAAATGTAACCTACCTTTGTGAGACTTTGTTTCAGAGTAGACTTCCCAGTTGTCTCCTTCCCTCCCACGAACACCTTAAACCTGTTGACCTTCACTCCGCCTGACTGCTGCATCAACTCGTGATAGGATTTCTCTTGCTTCACCTTTTTATCTAAATTCTGAGATGGCAAATGTATGCTAAGTAATGACGTATGTTTCCGAACTCGTCACAGCACAAACATTCAATGCATTGGATGTTTGTACAGGATGCCTAATGATACTATTCAAAAGGCTATAATTATCAATAGTACAAAGCTAAACTTTCTTCAAACACAAAAGTACTCAAGGATCAAATTTTTAACAACCACTTTCGCCTTTTCAGGATCAATAATGATGACCAATCAATGCAAGAAGGATCCATTGTGACCCGTGGTGACATCCTAGATGTCCACGTTCAAGGTTCAACTGGTCCGATTACTTCAGAACGTAAAATCTTGGATAAGTGACATCAGCCATTGGCGAATGTGCCAGGAAGTTTATAACCCCCACCGTCTCTGTTTAATGATGGCTGGACTACCCTGATGTATACAAATGTATGACCTCCTTTCTACCTTCTTACAAGAAGTCCTGTTCAATGTCTACTATTCAAAATGCTGTTGATCAGAAGTCAAGAAAGGTACACTATGAAAATGGATCAAGGAAAGTTGTGTTAGCAGCTTGTTCATTTACCTTCAAATACAGTCGAGTCTTCGAATCCCGTGTGTAATTCAAGGGAGTCTTTCCCTCCTGTAGTGGAAAACATGAAATATGTGTTTTAATATCTTGCTGTTAGTAATCGATCTCCCATGGTCCATTCAGACCGAAGGAGGCAAAAAACAGCTTGCCAACCAACAAAGTTAAGTAAGTGAAAATAACTGCGAGTACGTATCTTGTGAAAGGTGTGTGATTGAGTGGCGTAATCGGAAGTGCACTGGGCTCAGGCAAAAATACCGGGTTCGATTCCTGCCTTGCCATTGGGAAAGGCACGACCTTTCTTCACTTCACTCAGTTGAAAATTAGTACCCAGCTTTGGTTAGCGCCGTCTCTCAGATAGGACGTTAAATGGAGGTGTCGTGTTTGAGGAGAGACACACCCCACACACGTGCACGTTTAAGAGCCCACCATACCTCTCGAAAAAAAGAATACGAGCATGCCCCGGGGTGCAATGGTGCAAACCATTTTGTCTGGAGCTGGTAATTCATCCGGATGGAGGCCTGGCGAACATCCCTCTCTTATCTGCCTTATTGTACTTTACGCCATGTATCAACGGATAACGTAGCTTCACCAACACTGCAACTTTGCATTTGATAACATGTATTATCATACAACCAGGGGACGTGGACGAATCAGAATTTTCCCCATTTCATGTTGGTTATGACGCCGTAACAGATGGAAAATCATTAACAGCCGTGCATTGATAGTTTCATTAATGTACGGTGTGCATTGATGACTTTCGAAAGTTTGAACCAATCAGAAGGACAGGCAGGGAGGGACAAGGGACATTGCAGGGGCTGGCTTCTTCTGTTAACATCGATAGCGCGTTTCTTTCTTCAAAGAAAAACTTCTTTGAATAACACAAATAAACGTAAAGATAGGAATTATTTCAATTCAAGTCGAACATAAACAGAACAACCGAAAACTAAATGTGTCCTACCCCGCCCCCACTGTAAGTGGAACAATCCACGATGACAGCCATATTTTTCTTCGCTTCGCGCTCCATCTTACAACTCCGTACGGAAATTCTGCAGCAGTTTTGCAACCAAAAATCTCAGAGACAGATTTACAGTCATTGTTCGAGTCACGGGAAGCTTGGGGAGACATACAGGAATCAGCGGAAGTTGAACACCAGGGGAGAACCCGTGGCGGCAAAGGAAAACAGAAAGCGATCCCAACAAGGCTACCTTGAGGATACCTTAAATTTGTTATTTGCATCATAGCGATTTGGCTTTTGCTGCTAAGCTGCATTAGTGGTTTGTTTGTTTCTAGAAACAATTCTTTAACTTGTTGAATTATTGTTTTATTTTTGTAAAGCTTTGCGACAGAAATACAGTTGAGATATGTTGATACACAGTTCAAATTCACTCGACAAATGAAGCATTCCTTTATTATAAAATTAACCAAGACGTCAGAGTTTGTCTTTGATCTGAGAAGTCAAATTGTTACCTACAATTCTCATGGATAGGATGACATAGTATGGAACATGTATGAAATATTATTGAATAAAACACGTATGTGTTATAACAAGGAATTTGTCTCTTTTGTATGGGTCAGTTTGGATGGACCAGGATAGGCTATATGATAATAGCGTTAATGACCCGCCTGTTCCTCGGTGTATATTGTGTCATAATGCCTGGTCCTTTGCTATTACCACCTCATAAAAACGGTGGTTATTCGGTTTTATTTGGTGGTTATGGCAAAGGACCAGGCATTATGACACCATATACACCTCAGGGCGGGTCATTAACCCTTAATTAACTTGGCCGTTTGAAAAAAATATTAAATGTATCACCTTATCTGTGGCTGTGACATCGGCTCCAGCACGAATCAGCAGCTCACAGGTGCCCGTGTGGAACATAGCAGCAGCAGCTGTATGGAGGGGTGTGTACTGGCGCTGTACAGTGAGGACAGACATGGTCAGTAGCTGTTTTTAATATATAACATTGCCAACGCTCAACTTGTAGATTTTGATTGTTTGATGATGCAATGTTCTTGTGCAGTCTTAAATCTAAAGTTACTATAGAAGAAGAATTACAACAGGCAAATATTATATCTATATTTAAATCTAATAAGGTCCATCTAGAATAAGTTAAACAATGTTTTACCTTATCCTGGGCCATAACATCAGCCCCAGAACGAATCAGAAGCTCACAAGTCCTGGTGTGGCCCCGATAAGCAGCGTTATGCAGGGGAGTGGACTGGTCCTGTACAGGATTGTACAGGAATGTACAGGACAGTGCGCACCATTCACACATGAGGAGGAAAGACAGAATTAAGAAGAAGCTTGACGTCTCAAAACTCTCACATCCAGAAACAAAAGAGCTACTATCAAGAAACCTGAGGGAACAGATTGAGAAACTACCAGCTGAAAGCAATCCAGAGAAAGCATGGGGCAACTTCCGAAGAGTAATGTATGACACATCTGAACGCACATTAGGTCACACAAAGTGCAAACACCAGATCACCAACCTCCTCAAGAAGAAGCAAGAAGCCTTCACACAGTGGCTGAACGACAAGAACTCCATTGCAAAGCATGATTACCTGAAGCACCTCAGGAGTAAAGTCCAAGTCGAATTAAGAAAAATGAAGGACAAATGGTGGGAGTCCAAGGCGGCAGAACTGCAACAGTTTGCAGATGAACATAACACAAGAAAGTTCTTTGCAGGCCTAAAGGCAGTGTACGGTCCCTCGTCTAACACCATGGCACCCGTCCGCTCAGCTGATGGCACTCTCCTCACAGAGAAAAGCGACATAACCGAGCGCTGGAGACAACACTTCAGCCAGCTGCTCAACAGACCCTCCATTATTGACCAACAGGCTATTCAGGACATGCCACAGCGACCACTCCTGGCCGCTCTGGATGACCCTCCCAGCCTGGAGGAAACCCAGAAGGCCATGAAACAGCTCCAAGGAGGAAAAGCGCCAGGGCCAGATGGCATACCTCCGGAGGTATTCAAAGAAGGAGGGGAAGCCGTCACAGCCAAGCTGACCGAACTGATGCAAATGTTCTGGATGGAGGGATCAGTGCCATAGGACTTTAAAGATGCTAATATTATACATCTTTACAAACATAAGGGAGACAGAGCAGCATGCGATAACCACAGAGGGATCTCGCTACTGAGTGCTGCAGGGAAAGTCATGGCCCGCATTGTTCTCAACCGCATCACACAGCACTTGCTGGATGATGTGGTGTCGGAAAGCCAGTGTGGCTTCAGAAGCAATAGAGGAACCATTGACATGGTATTTACTCTCCGTCAAATCCAAGAAAAGTGTCGTGAACAAAATCAAAACCTGTACATTATGTTTGTAGACTTGACAAAGGCGTTCGACACTGTAAGCCGTGAGGGTCTGTGGTCGATACTGTCTAAACTGGGCTGTCCTCCAAAGTTCATCAGTATCATCAGATCATTCCACGATGGGATGATGGGCCGTGTTGTGGGAAATGGCACAGAGTCTGACTCTTTTCCGATCACAAATGGAGTAAAACAGGGGTGCGTCATGGCACCCAATCTCTTTAGCCTCATGTTTGCCACCATGCTGTTCAGGGCACTGTCTGCTACAGATGCCGGGATAACCATCCTCTACAGATGCGACGGCAGGGTCCTCGATCTACGGCGCCTCAAAGCAAAAACCAAGGTATTGGAGGCCCTAGTGAGAGACTTCCTCTTTGCAGATGACTGCGCCCTCGCTGCTCTCAGTGAACAGGATCTGCAAGAACTCGCTAGTCGCCTGTCAGCAGCCAGTAAAGCCTTTGGACTGACTATCAGCTTGAAAAAGACTGAAGTTATGCTCCAGCCTGCACCAGGGCTGTTACTCCCTGCCCCTCACATTGTCATCGATGGAACAGAACTAAACAATGTGGAGAGCTTTACCTACCTGGGAAGCACAATGACCTCATCCTGCAGCATGGACAAGGAAGTGTCAAACAGGATTGCGAAGGCAGGCTCCTCCTTTGGTAGGCTCTGGACGCAGCTGTGGAGTGAGCGTATTAGGCTTCAGACAAAACTAGCAGTGTACAAGGCAGTAGTCATTACAGCCCTTCTCTACAGCTGTGAAACATGGACTTTGTACAAAAAGCAGCTCAAAGCTCTGGACAGATTTCACCTCCGCTGCCTGCGAAGAATTATGGGTATCTCATGGACAGACAGGGTTCCCAACACAGAAGTGCTGCGTCGAGCAAACATGATGGGCATTGAAGCGCTCATCATGAAAGCTCAATTGAGATGGGCCGGCCACGTGGTTCGCATGGACGACTCCCGACTCCCGAAAATGGTGTTCTACTGCGAGCTCGCCTCTGGCAACAGAAAGGTTGGACGTCCTTAAAAGAGGTATAAGGACTCACTGAAGGCATCCCTTACTGTGTGCAACATCCCACATCGTGAATGGGAGACCATTGCCACTGATAGGAGTCAGTGGCGCCATGCTGTTCGCCAAGGTGTACAGAACTTTGAAGACAACAGACTTACCGAACTTGAACAGAAGCGACGCGACAGAAAAGAGAGGGAGAGAAGACCCAACCCCAGCACCGCTGTCGTGTGCCCAACATGTGGAAGAACATGTGCCTCAGAATTCGGGCTGCGATCGCATATGAGACGCCACTGAAGCCATTGAAGTCATCATCGCAGAGCGATGGACATCCAACAAAACAAGTGTGATTGTTACTTCTTGTGTAGGCTTAATGTAACATTATAGCAGACAAATATTACGTAATAGAGTCTTGTGAGGTCTATTTGAAACAAGTAACTAATACCTCATTCTTCACCATAACATCAGTCCCAGAACGAATGAGAAGCTCACAAGTCCCGGTGTGGCCCCCAGCAGCTGCTTTATGCAGGGGAGTGTCCTGGTCCTGTACAGGGAGGACAGGCATGGTATTTAGTATAGTAATGTTAACGGCATAACATTGCTAATGCCCACCTTAATAATGTATTCACATTTTATTGAGTTATTAAGTTTAGATTATCCAATGCATGTAGGTTTTGAGTGAGTGTGATTGTTACATGTATACTTCATTGTAAAAATTACAGCAGACAAATATGTCCATAGAGAAATGTGGGGTCCATACTTGAATTAAGCTAAACTTTATTGTACCTTATTTTGAACCATAACATCAGCCACAGAACGAATCAGTAGCTCACAGGTTCCGTTGTGGCCCTGATAAGCAGCGCCATGCAAGGGATGGACATGTATTCATATGTTATAATTGAGTTATTTAGATTATCCATGTTGACTTTGGGTGAGTGAGATTGTTACATGATGCAGTGTTCTTGTGTAGGCTTCAATGTACAATAATTTTTACAGCAGACATCCATAGAGTCTTGTGAGGTCTATTTGAAACAAGTGACTAATACCCCATTCTTCACCATAACGTCAGTCCCCAAACGAATCAGAAGCTCACAAGTCCCCGTGTGGCCCCCAGCAGCCGCCCAATGCAGGGATGTATCCTGGTGCTGTACAGGGACGGACATTCATATTTTATGTATCCATGTTGTTTTTGAGTATCACTAAGTGTGATTGTTACTTCTTGTGTAGACTTAATGTAACATTACAGCAGACAAATATTACGTCCATAGAGTCTTGTGAGGTGTATTTGAAACAAGTAACTAATACCTTATTCTTCACCAGAACGTCAGTCCCAGAACGAACCAGAAGCTCACAAATCCCGGTGTGGCCCTCAGCAGCAGCCTTGTGTAAGGGTGTGTCCTGGTCCTGTACAGGGAAGACAGGAAGATTAAGTAGCTGCAACAACCACCTGTCGAAATTGACCGCTTTTGCCAGGTGTGGTCGTCTTGGACAGTTTTGACTGTAGTTCAAAGCAACATCGCCAAAGCCCAAGTTTGCGTCCATGCATTTACATTAAACTGTCAGAAACCCATCAGGGCAACAGCAATAAGGAAGTTCTTTCCACATAATTTCATGTACAGTGCCCTCCTACAGTTTGAAAAATCCTAGTTCTGTCTACTAGGAGGAACAATAGCTGGAGCTGATAAATGAGTCTATTATTATTTTTATTATTTCTTTATTTCAGGCACTACAGGCCCATAACAATACAATCAATTAAAAACCGGGAGACATATATATACATATAAATACAGAGTGGGTAGAACTGGATGATACTAAAGATATGTACAAAAAGAAGGCATTAGTGCTTGTAGACCAGATTGACATAGTGATGCCAATAGTTGCAGAGATTGAACAGGTCGGAATGAATTGTGAGCCTAATGATCTCATTGTTTGAGTTTAAAAGGCGAGTTACAAAAGAGTGAGTCAATTTCCTTCTCCGGGCATCAAGGGTGTCTACCCCCATGGACACAAACATCAGACTGGCACTTTCGTATTTTCCATATGAAAACAGGATTCTGAAGGCGTTATTGTAAGCCGTACGTAGCTTGCGAATAGTACCCAGAGTGTATTGTGTCCACAGCTGGGCGCAATACATTGAAGAACAATACGCATTGAATAAAGTACGCTTAACTTCAGTAGAGGCGAACTTGAATTTGCGGACCAGGGAATTAGCTCTGGTGTAAAAGCCTCTGATGTGAGCTCTTATAGTCTCGTCATCAGACAGGTTTGAAGGGATCTGGTTGCCCAGATAGTTGACGGATGAAACATACTTCAAGTCTGTACCATAAAGCCTTACTGAGGGGGGGCGTACATTTCAGTCTGAATCTATCACAAGGGAAGTACATACAGTGGCTCTTCTTTTCACTGAAGAGGATATCATTATCATAGCCAAAGCTTTCACAAATGGAAATGAGTTTTTGCAAACCTTTAGCGGAAGGACTGATTACACGTCATAAGTCATCTGCATACAAAAAATGATTCACTATAGTATTACCAATAGTGAATTTATGAGTCTTTTCCTTCAAGTTAATACTGGTTTTCAAAATGTCAAAGCAAAGTCCCTTCAATTTTGGTATTTTTATTTGCAAAATGAAATTTCTTCCTCACAGCTGAACTAGCTTTGATGTTTGTCTAGTAATATGGCGTACACATTTATATTTGTGGTGTCCACTTGGCAACCAAAGGAAACGGTATAGACTCACAGGGGTATTGGGTTAAGGCACACTTCTGTTAATTGCATCAACATGTTTACTAGTATTTTATACAAATATAATTGTCACGGTGACCTCATCCGTGGCTCTGACATCAGCTCCAGAATGAATCAGAAGCTCACAGGTCCCGGTGTGGCCACTAGCAGCAGCTTCATGCAGGGGAGTGGCCTGATGCTGTACAGGGAGGACGGACATGGTAAGTGACATGACATTGCCAATGCCCAACTTGATAACATGTATTCAGAGTTTATTGAGTTAATGAGTTTAGACTATCCACGTTGTTTTTGAGTCAGTGTTATTGTTACATGATGCATTCTTCTTGTGTAACTTCAATGTAACATTACAGAAGACAATTACATCCATATCTGAATCTAATAAGGTCCATTTAAAAATAAGTTAAACTACTCCACTGCCGTAAGGTTGCCCAGAGTTACCCCCAGCAAAGATCTCATTTAAATATGATAATAAGCTACTGTAATATTGTAATGAACCCAGTGCAGCCTTGGCCCTTGTTAAGAAGCGAGAAGATGTCGACCATCCTGTTAGCTTAGTACCTTCAACTAGTTAAATTGTATCCTGTTGTTTTTTCATAATTTGTTACATGTATTCTGTTATCAGTCATGTCTGTTATCAGTGACCTGTACCTAGCCCGTCGAGGCATGAATGTACAATAAAGGTCTTTCATTCATTCAATATGCAGGAGTTTGGCTGATAATTGCCCGACATTCCCCGCCCTCTGCCCCGCCTCTGTTCTGAATTTAAATCGCGCGCTAATTTCTTCCTGGTGAGATAATTGGTGCACCCCGTCATATGCCGACAGTAAAACTAGTTGATAAGTATTGTATTCAAAGGACTTCAAAAGTTACTTTCCTTTGAAATTCTTTAGGAGTACCAAAACATGTAGGGCTGTAGACTGAGAGAACAAGATATATTATATATTATTTGATATTCAAGACATCAGTTACTGAGCCAAAATCTTTTACAAACGTGAGTTTGATTAACTGCACATAAACAATTTGCATTTGAATTACTACGCATAATACACATTCATATAACAAAGCAAGGAGGTTTAAAAAATCCTTGAACAAAGCAGGTTCCCTGTAAAACGTTTGCCACTTGTGTAGACAACACAGGATTGTGATTATTTCTCCCTCCCCCCACCACACTCTCTGACTTATAGTTATACGAGTTTGTGTTTTCTTTCGTTTTGGTTGAACCGTTGAACCATTGAAATTAGGGGGGCGAGTAGGAACAGAAAGAAACAACATGCTGACTACTAGTACTCGGACACCCGGAATGGAACCCGGGCGCCAGATTACAAATCCAAAGTGCATTTACCACAACACCAAAAGCTCAGAGCTGTTGGCGTAATCAGTTTGGCAGCGCTTGAACCCCACTGTTACACGAATTTTGACTCAATGTTTTTGAAGTCAAAGTCAAACAACCAGTCTGAGAGTCATTACTTTGTACTAGTATGCTGACCCCTTCTACAGTGTGCACTGGCTTGGGTTCTTTGTCTGCCGTTAGCAAGGAGGTATAATCTTCTTGGTGTTGCTTCCGATGCATTTTTTTCTGAAATGCTTATGCCTTATCTATAAAAATTCACCTAAATATGGACCTGTATAAACCTTCCATTGAATCATGATCATTTTGTGTGTGTGTGTTTATTATTAAAAACCTTTTGTCAAGATTTCGCTGAAAACAAGAAAGCTAAAGCTGACCTTGTAGTATAAACAACATAGACACACTGCATAACAAAAGACTACAAAACAAAAGACTTGTAATCATTAGACCTTTTGTTTTATAGAAAGCGCAAATTACAGATAATTACATCTCATAGGGGTGCGAATGACATTATTTATTAGCCCCTTGGCTTGATTGACAGCAAGATTTTCTCTTGAAGGGAAATATTTATAATCTGAACTTTAATACGTTCTGAGGTCCATGGCGGCGGCGGCGGCGGCGGCCCCCGTAGCAAACCATCAGTCCTGGAATGCCACTGTCAGTGGCTGGACAGGCACTGACAGAGGCATTTCAGACGCAAATCAGCAGAAGACCTCCACTGACAGGCCTGTAATACGTCTGGCAAGTACAAATCGGGCTCTGCACTGATCTGGGACTGTCTTGACAGGCCTGAAAGCGCTTAGGACTGTCTTGACAGGCCTGAAATACGACTGTTGATGACAGTCCCACCACTGTCAGCCATGGCAAATCACAATCTTGTATTAATTAGGCATCTAGCGAATCAGATACCAGCTCTTTTAATTGGCTGCAGGCCCAGGGAAGTTTGAACTGAGACAGTTAGGTTTTGAGCTCAGCTAGAGAAGGACAGCAGGGATATTTACTCTGTATCCATGGCCTCCATCTCTCAGACTTTGCAGCTTGGAAAGGAGATTGATTGCCATAACTATTGTTTGGAAGTACTGTGGATGCAGGGGGGAAGTGTACATCATGTTTCTGAGGTAAGATATTAGTGACAAATGGCCACATTTTGAATTTTGACAATTGTTGGGAGGGGGGCATGGCAGACTGTGCTATAGACTGGGTGCCTTAAACAAATAGGTACAGAATTAACAATCATGTACATTTGTGTACCGTTAGTTGTTGTCTTGTTCTTTAAGAGACTTATTTGGTTGTGGTTTCAGAACTTCATATTATAAGCATTTTAAACTTGTCAAATGACAGAGGAGGTATTGACGATGCCCCATTCTTGTCTATAATGGTCTTTCTGCTTCAGTTACTTTTTGAAGCATTTTGCAGTTGCATAAATTTCTGTACTCTATGTAGATAGAACCTAGTTAGCCAAAATCTTTCTATTGTTCAGTTTTTGTATAATTTTTACCTCCAAAATCTAGTACATGAGCAGAAGTGTTTTGTTATGTAAGAGCAGATCTACGACTGTCAGCGACTGTTTTACGTCTGTCAGCCTCTGGGAATCCACGACTGTCAGTCATGATTCAACGACTGTTTTACGACTGTTCTACGACTGTGAGCCACTGTGAATCTATGACTGTCAGTCATGATTTAACGACTGTTTCTACGACTGAAAATTTGCATATTTTGTGAATAATTAGTGGCTGATACAGTGCACTGACAGGCCCTGATCAGAGGCAAAACAGTGCTGTCTGACAGTCACTGACAGTGCCATTCCAGGCCTGATAGTTTGTTAAGATCGCGACCCCTAGCAATCTCTAAGAAAGATTAGATTTGAAGTAGAATGACTTGTAATGACCTGTGCTACACGAAGCTGTGTTACACATTTTACTTATTATTAGCTGTCTTATGCTATAAGGCAACAAAGACAGGGACACCCCGAAACTATGTCACTGGAAAAGAAAAAAAACATAATTTTACTAAAACGGGAATAGTATTTTTAATGTTGCTAAACAGTTCCGAAACGGGAGTAGATTAAGTATGTACCCTCAAAAAATCATACGTTTCTAAGGCTGGGAATGGGTCCTCGGATCGCCTTTTTTGTGAAAAAATATACATTATATTATATATAAAACTATAAAAATGTATGATAATTACCATTTTAAAATTATCATTTTTACAACCATAATGCTTTGTTTTACCTCTCTGCCGAGTTTGAACCGTTTTTTTACCATCTATGGCTTAGTTATAGCAGTTTTCAGACAAGGTCTTGAAAATCACTGTACAGACCCTCTGGGCAACCTTACGGCTGCTGAGTATGTTTTATTTCATCCTGCATCATAACATCAGCTGCAGACCAAATCAGCAGCTCAGTGTGCCCTCCAGCAGCAGCCAGATGCAGGGTGAGGACTGGTACTATTCATAGAAAAAATATATGATAAAGGTTAGTTGAAACAAATATAAATCACCTCATCTTTGGTCGTAACATCAGCCCCAGCACGAATCAGCAGCTCACAAGTCCCGGTGTGGCCCCAAGCAGCAGCTTTTTGGAGGGGAGTGTCCTGGTCCTGTACAGAGAAGAGTAATAAAGGTGGTCTGTGTAACACGAAATGTCTCTCCCTGTTCAAGTTCATTCATGAAGAGGTCGACCTGGTGGTAATGGTGATTGTATTTTGTCAAAATTGTGTCATCACTATAAAGAGAGGGAAAAAATTTATATCACACCGTAAAGAATTTGCTAATTTGTTTATTCAAAAGATCTCCATTTGTCAGTACAATGTAAATACAAAAGACTGGTGCCGTTCAGTCGAAAATTTGGGTGAGTACAATTTTGTGTTGTATATTACAGTTTAACCAGCTCAATAATGACTTCTACTCAACACAGATGAACTTTCAAGTTAAGTAAATTCAATGTATCGCTAGTCTTCCTTGAGTCATAAGACAAACACGTTACAAAAAACAACACAGTACATTGAGAGTATTTACACCTTAACCAAATGTTTGCAAAATGTAACCCATAACCTTGGAGTGGCCTTCGGGTCTTGTAAAGACTCTTGTTACTTGATAACTATTAAAAAATATAAAAAACACTTCAGAATCTGTAATGCCTTTAGTGGTAAAATATGGAAGACTCATTCACGTAGCATATAATACTATCTACCACACTGACTTGATTTGATGGGTGACATCTACACACGCGACTTGGTAAGTGAAAGTAAAACAGTGAATTCATGGGGGAAGTTTGTACAACTGAAACTGTCAATTTGAAAACAGATCATTTTACTACACTGTAATACAGTTGTAAACATTATAATGTGTGTGCCAGGGGAAGTCCTGGAGCAGGATACAAGACTCTCATACAAAAGAAACTCAGGGACAAATTGCCTTTTTGCAAGTCAATTACACCTGCTCCAGAATAATAGCGTCAAGGTTATCTCTGAATAAGACTTGTTGGAAGGGATAATTAGTAGATAGATATTAATGTTGTGAGTAATGTGACAGGGGTAGCATGGGCACCTTTGTCCTGCTACAGGTCGGGAAAAATGAGAGCAGGGTTATAGCTACTTACATAGTCCCTCGCCTCCAGGTTAGCCCCATTTTTTATCAGAAGCTCTGCTACCTCAGTCTGCCCATACCTGCTGGCCGCATGCAGGGATGTCTGGTCAAACTGGATAGAACAAAAGTTGGGACTGTCACAATAACTTAGGGTTACAAGATGTCTGTCCACAGACAGTCAGTATACTGTAATAAAATGCTATAAAAGAACAAACGTGTAATCAAATAGTACTTAGTTTCTCATTTCAAAAGTTAGAGATAATTTTCAAAATGTCTTTGAATAAAGGGTTACTGCCCCGGCCCGAGGTGTATATGGTGAGA